>NW_015150501.1:803447-867345 GCF_000732505.1 Cyprinodon variegatus
TATATATATATATATATATATATATGCACACACTGTATATACTGTATATACCCTATGCACCTTTTCCTCCTTTTGGCAACTTCTTTTGACTATTGAGCTGACGTGACCAGTGAATTTCTCCCCTGTGAGATCAACAAAGTCTATATTATCTTATCTCTTATCTTAAAGCAGTTAGAACTATTTAAAGCACACTGTTATAGAACTGAATGAAAATGGTTATTGGTATCATGTGATTATCTGGTCTCTGAAGCTTTTTCTTGCTAGATTTTAAGAAAAAATTAAATGGGTCATCAGTTGGTCTTTCATCAGGATGATGATTATTAACAAATGGTTTAATGAATATAGAAAGGGTTGACTGGACAAAATTAACTAAATGGAATTGATTGATAGATAAAAACAACTGTGCCCAGAGCTAAATCCTAGAATCAGCTAAGGTATTTAATGCTGCTTGTAATAAATTTACAAAACTGTCCAAATGTTTTTGCTTGCCTTTTGATTGTGGAACTTGGTCTTTACAGTGATGACAAATCTAAAATGATTACACTCAGTGAAAGCAGAATGTGTAAAAATGTGTTAAGCTGACTCTCCTCTTACCGTGGTTGGACCGAATCCAGTGGAGGAAAGGCTTGATTTTGGTCACAACAACCAATGCTATTCCAGCGCATAGAAGGGCGACTATCACCAGGAACCACTGTGTGTCTTTAATGAAATATAAAAAAAAAAAAAAAATGTTTCACAGAATTTAATGCACACAAGGAGAAGTGAAAAAGAATATAAATAATTTTAATTTTACATTAACAAAAGCTTACTGCACCTCTGATTGGGTTTCTTGGTTTTTCAGTTGTTTTTGTTATGGAGGTGAGCCAAACTTTTACTAGAGGAAAGAAGAAAACCTTATCAGTTCAGTGCAGATGTAAAAAAAAAAAAAACATAAGTTTCATAGTTTTGACCAGACAGACAGTTTGTGTGTGATTTTCCTTGATCATCACTGCAGGATATGCAAACAGTTGGTTTGAATTACAAGCATAGAACGAAAATATGCAGAAAGGTCATAATAATTACAAGCTTATAAAAGATCATGCATGCCAAGATTTCTCTCATATAAGTTTTAAATTTTGCTATAGAGGTTTCAGAAAACAAAAAATAATCCATGATTTATCAAAGTTTTAGACAGTGATTAATGCTGAATATTTCAGCCTGAAGAAGTGTTTTTGTTCAAGAAAATATTTCAATGTTGAAAAAGCCCTATTCATGAGAAAGATAACATGACTAGATTGTTTGTTAATACTTTGCCTCCTCTGCGTTCAGATAATTGTTGTTGAGAGAAGCCGTATTTCTATATTTTCTAAAATTATATAACCATCTAATTTTTCAAAGTTTTCGTCTGATTGGCCCAGGTGTCCCTTGTTATTACTCCTCTCCATAGAGGCAAGTTAATGTTGGTAAACTAAGGATAAATTTGGACTCAAAGCCATTGAAACCATCCAGAATTTCGGTCCAACCAAGTCTGAGACAGGACTGATACCCTGGGTCAGATTGGGCTGTAACAAGTTTTTTTTTTTATTGCCTACATTGCTGTTTGCAACAAATGTTATATATATTTTTAAAAACTGACAGTTATTTGTTTTGTTTTCCTCCATGCATTTAACTTGTTCAACATAGTGACTTTCTTTTGGAAGGACAAACAGCTGCCAGGTTCTGAGCTGCAGCTGGAGCAGAAAAGCTGATTATTGTTTTGGCCGAAAGGAGGGACAAGTTATGCTTATCTGACCAAACATAAAGCCAAACCATAGGTTGCTCTAAGACTTCTCTATTTTTCCTTTTTTAACATTCCTCTCAGACTGCCATAAAACTCTCTATTACGCAGGAAACATATTTCCTTAGACTCCTGAGAGACCAATAAACTCTATACTCTGATCAGCTTGATCACTAATTTAAAGGAGCAGCTGAACAGTCATAAAAGTCCCCTTATAGAGCAGCTAATATTAGTTGGGGAGTAGATTCCGTAGCTTTCTTTTTTGCTGAAGAAAATGTATACTTCAAATGACATTAGTTTGATTCATATGGGATTTCTATTGATTCTGCTGCTAGTTTTTATTTCATTTATGTTAACACAAATATTTATTAGATTAGAGAAATAAAAAAAAAATCACAATCAATCATCCTCATGTTGATTTTTGATATGTAATATTGGTTATGAAACTTTTGTAAACATTGATGTTGATTAAAATAGCTCTTTAATGCCACATAATGCAGCTTGAAGAGTAATGCAGAGTAACTTACATTTTAGCAGTGTTCAGCCTCAATAAATACCTTTTCAGTCATAAAATTTTGAAACATTTGAACGTGGATAATGTAGGAATTAAAGAGCTTAAATCAGAAAATGACTGTACAATACCACATTTTCTATGGCACCCATATAATTTTGGTGCCACAGGTGAGGAAACAGAAACGCTTTGTAATAGATAACCTATCTCTACATTGCCATTAGTATAAATTATTATATAAGAAGAAATCCTTTGATTAATAATAAATCTTTGAAAGGATGCTAGAAAGAAAAAAAAAATGTTCCTTAGTAAAATGTAGGTGTCTAATTAAGTTGGATGTGTAGATAAACTGTATTTCACCTGTAGTGGGTGGTGGCAGGGTGGGTTTGATGGTCTTTGGAACAGGCTCACACTTTTTGCAGGACTTGTCTATGCATCTGTAGCCAGCCTTACACTTGCAAACAGTATTGTGGGTTATTGTACAGTTGGATTCAACCTCAGAATGTTCTGTTGGGAAAAAGAAAGAGTGATGTTCAAATTTACATAATTAAAAATAGCGTGTTTAAATCTAACATGTATGACATGTAGAAGCATGACTGTAATTGTGTGTGACAAGATGTTGCAACATTACTCATAGATTGGGTCTTGGTAAACATTTTTAGTTTTAAGTCATTAGTCAGTTGTATCGGCACTTCTTAAGAATTAGGCAAGGCTGTTATTTCTTTTTAAGAAAGCAGCGTTTCGCTTTGATGTAACTATTTCTGTCTTACAAAGACGCACCAGCTTGTGTGCTAAAAATTAGCAAATAGAAAACTGCTTAAATGACTTTAACAGTGTCAGAATCATAGTGAAACATGAATGTATAAGCGTACATTTATAATCTAGAGAGAACATAGAAAGTAGAGATAGAGTGATTATCTGATAGATTTAGCTGATAAATTATATTAATGTGATAAAAGTTTATTTTCTTATGGGAGGTCATGATGATACAATGTGAGCAAACAGCTAATAACTTTTACTAGTCCGTTTCCTTGTTCTCCTAAGTTTAATAATCAAAAAGCAAACCTTTCATCTGCATCTTCCTATTTCACTTATGATGTTGAGAGATACAATTTAGAAAGAATTTACTTCCCTTCATTGTGACAGAGAAGTCACTCGATTAAGTACCGGTAGGCTTAAGTTTCTTTGAGGAATGGCATTGACCATTGAATTTCAGAAAAACTTGTGCTGAAGTCATTATTTATAGTGTTTGAAATAAGTCAAAGCTTTTAAAATCTTTTGTAAAAGAAATAGACTTTTCATTTTTAACGCATTTAACTTTTCCTGTGAAGAAATTATCCTAAGCATAACCTTATTAATGCTGGGGATCAATTATATGCATCAATTGATTTTAGAGGAATGCAACACCTTTCTAAAGAGGTAGACTGGTAAATAGGTCAGTTGTTTTTTTAGGCATTTAAGAGATACATTTGTTATATGGTGCTAAAAAATGTTATCTTTAGCCTGTCTTCTCTTTACTTTGCAGCCTGCAAACTGTCAAGGCGACAATAACGATCCAAAGCACAAAAGAAAGATCAGTGCTGCAAGGTCAGCATGTAAAACGTTTCTGTGGGTGTAATCATTTCCACCTAAATTACTTTCCATTCACATTAATTGACATCGAGCCCCTGTAAGTGTAGTTTTTTGACATTTTCAACACCCACCTTCCTCTGTCTTGATTCTAAAACAGATAAGTAAGGTTTTAAGAAGTTTTCATAAAAAACACATTTGACACAGATTGGCCCAGATACTTAAAAAAAAAATAGAGCCTCTGAATGTAAACAATAGTAGTTGAGACTGAGAATAGAAAACATGTTTTCACTTAGGTGCTGATTCCACTGTGACATTTAGAAATAAGCAAAACGGGCTCTTTTTTCACCTGTAGCAGTGCAGAGAAATCTGCATCAGCATATCTTTCCGTTGTTTTTTGTAATATGCATGGTTTTTTTCTTTTCAGCTACTTTAAAAAGTCTCCACGTTGTAGAGTCACAAATGTGAGTCTATCTGAGCTTTCATTAGAAATGTTTTGACAGACCCCCCAGTTCCCCTCCTCTCTTTGATCTCCTTCTGACTGTTTGCCCCCTTTCATTCACTGACAGGGAAATCCCCTCACGTTCAGCAGACCTTTTTTTTCTATAAGCTTCTCTGAAATTATGACCCACTGTCAGAGCTGAGTAACTCCCAACTGTGTGTCTTCTGTACAGCATTGCATTGAAACTGGTCAAATTCAGCGGTCAGAGCGACAGATTACTCACTCTCACCCATCACAACCTGCATGAAGAGTTGCAGTTCACACAAAGACAAACAGGAACCACAAGGTTGTAAAAAGAGGAGAGAGTGTGTAAAGCTGTGAGTATATTTACAGTAATGCTTCATCATACATATGTTCAAAACAAAACCAGTCCATATCAGCTCTGATTGTCTGGTGATAATGTTTTAGTCAAACCGTATCCTTCTGATGCATACCTCTGTAACTAGTTTTTTTGCTCTTACTGGAGACACGTCATTTATCGAATCGTAATTTCGTGATAAAGAGACAGCTAAAATAAAACATTGCAAGTCTTCCCATCCAAACAGAATAATTACTGTAAATTTCTCACCTGCTGTGCATGTTCCACAAATATTGCAGGTTGATTCTAGGGTGTAGGTATCCATAAACCTCTCACCCGTGCATTTCTTGCATGAGATGTCACAAGTGGTGTCAGACCGTTTAACATAATAATGACCTGGAACAAACATAGATTAAATAAAGGTCAAAAGCCTTTACAATGAAACCTTTAAAGTCTGTAAGTACAAAGGTGATGTCACAGTACCTGGTGGACACTTGTTGCAACATTGCTTGGGGTTGAATATTGGCCATTCATATTGGGTATTCTCGTTGCACTGGATGGCAAGTGCAGAGGAGAGGAACTGAAGTCTCCAAAGCAATGAAACGGTAAGATAACAGAGAGGCAGCATCTGGGTAGTAGCAAATAAACACAAGAAGAAGAAGAGGAGGAGGGAGGTTATTGATTGTGTCAGATATGTGCAGACGTAATGCATACAAAATGAATTATATGTTGGGTTTATTTACAGAAAAAAATTTATATTTAAAAAAATTAAACCAGTTCTGATGCTGCAAGTCCTCTAAATAGATTTCAGTTCCACAAGTCAGATTAAAAGGTTAATAAATCTCAAAGAAGACAAAGATATATTGTCTGAACTTACCATGTAGGAGAAGCTGACAGAAGATGTTACCTGGGACCCTCTGAGTGTGAGACTGAGAGAGGACTAGAAATGTGTCAGGGGACTCTTCTCTTAAAATGTCACAAAGTGACTCATCATGAAACTTGTCTTTTCAGTCTGTTTTCCTTCCCATCTAATCCTCTAACTGCCATCACTGGGACCCTAAAGATCAGTGCACATCAACATGCCCCCCCATATCCCTCACAGAGTGTCCTCCACGTTTTTTCCATCTTCTGGTTCGCCTCATCCGAATGCAAGTGTTTGGCTAAGAACAGCATGACTTTTTCATCTTTCTTCCTTGTCATGTTGCTTGATGATGAAAGTAAACTATGATGTACCACTCATTTAACTGAAAACTGTTTTATCATACTTACCCAGAACCGTTGAACAGTTAAGCATTTAAGGAAGTGACTGATGATCAGTTCTGAAACCTTTTCAACACTCCAGATGATACGAAATTAAGCTACAGCTTCGATACTCATACTTCATAGAGCAGAAAAAGGACTATTAAACATTTCAATGTTTTCTCAGTATATATATGTTTAGAATAAGGCTGTTATATTCACACCAGGTGCTGGTAATCATAAATACTCCCCATATGCAGAGATATAATGAAAAATGGTTCCATACGTCATAAATAAATGAAAAGATAAGGAAAAAGTGGTAAAACATGTAAAAAGGAAGATAAAAAAATAAAACCAAGATAACCATTTCCATCTATCAGTATCTAGAAAGTAATCCAGAACCTTATGATGAACACACTTAAAAGCATTGCGTAGTCCTAATCAACACTGCATTAAAATTCAAGAGCTCTCTCACAGTGATGCCATTACTTAGACACATTTCTTAGCTTCTAAATGTTACTCTGAGCATCTCGCCATAAACTGGAAGCAACTAGGTGATCTTTGCAAGATTTCTGATAGAGGAGCCCAAAATATCAGAAGATTTGTTCTTGCACCAAGGGCCTCTCGCAGAAGGATTTAAAAATGCAAAATGGACTGAATATTTAGTTGTTTTTTTCTAGCCACAGTGACCTCTCAAAGCAATTTACACTTTAGCAACATTTATGCAAATGCACTGACTTATAGGCACACATCCATACACTGACGCACAGCTTGGTGGGCCATCGTAAGGTACAGTAGCTATGATTGAACCCTAAACCTTTGAATTGTAAGATGATTGAAAAAATAAGCATATACAATTCTTTCAACAAAACAACAAAAAATGAAAGGCAATAGCTGCTATACACTATATACTCACTATGCATGACTCCAGTGCTCAAGAAAAGCATGCTGATGGTCGCTTCAAGTTTGCAGAGAAACATTTCTCCCTGTCAGTGGAATGCAGAAAGGATATATAGTCTGTTCAAATTCTACAAACGATTAACTGTTTGTAAGACATTGCACATACCATGTCGGGAGTGGTGAAAGAGCTGAAATCAAAACAACTATAACTAAAGGGAAGTGTGGAGGTGGGAACATTTGATTTCTTTGGGCTGTCCTAATGTTTGACATGTAATTTAAACGTAAAGAAACACTTAATGCAAATAAAGTAGGGATGACTGCTTACATTTACAGACATGGATGGAAAGTATCTAAAGATAAAACAAGTCATAGAAACTATTAATTGGCTTCAGGAAACAAGAGAATAAAACTTGCGGATTGGTCCAGAATTTAAACCAATAAAATTTTTGTCAAAAAAAAGCACTGAAAAGACCCCTCAAGATCTGACTTATGAAATCACAGTGATGCATGCTGGGTACACTTTTTCTAAAAAAACAAAATGCAATGATTCACATTTTTATTTGCTAAAGACAAACAAAGGTTTATTTTCTTCTCACTGAACTTTGACTTCTTCTGTCCTGTATTTATGCAGCTCAAATACGCAAGAAGCAAACACTAAGAAACTAAAAACAGTGATGAATTTTCACGGAAGACAAGGGGTGGGACAGAAATTCAGTAATTAAATTTATCTTGCTAATTTTAAGTATATACTGATTGTGAAAAAAATTATTTGCATAAGACAAGATCAAAAAGTGATTCCTGTCAGCTTTGATGGTTATCAAAAACATGCTAGTTAAACAGGTGTCAGTTTGAATATGTCTAGAGTTGCAGAATGAATGTTAAAGTTTTAACTTTAGTGGTTTCCTTCTTTTCCTTTAATTTTAAGAACACTTAGCAAAAGACTTTTAATTTAGTACTGGTAAAATTAATTTGCTGTTCCTCCTCTGAACAGTTCTAGAAAACATTATCTCTTTTCAATAACTACCTTTTGTCGGAAATCTGTCAGCATATTCTTCGAAAGACACGAAAGAAGTCAGCAAAGAAAATCTGACACAGAGTCCCAGCAGACACTCAATTTAAAGCATTCACCTTTAAATATAAATTACCTTACTTTTGAGAGAGAACAAAAATCATAAGTTTCTTTGATTCCTATATACAATAGTAAAGTACATATTGAGCAATTCTGTGTTGTTGTTTTTTTGAGCAAATGTGTAAAAATAAGAAAAACAGGTTTTCCCTTTACAGAATTCATTGCTATTGCTCTTTTATAAAAACTTCCATATGATGTTATCTATTGAGAAGAAAAGCTACGCTGGTTGGGCCAACCCTTTGCAGCAGGATATATTTAGTAACAGCTGGCAATGATTCTTTTTATAATGTTGTGGAGGAATTTTTGCCTACTCATCTTTGCAGAATTGTTTTAGTTAAGCCTCACTGGGTGGGTTTTGAGCATAACCAGCCTGTTTAAGGTCAAACCACAGCATCTTGATTGGATTTAAGAGAAGAAAATGACTTTGCTGTTTGTAAAATGGTTTTAATGTGGTTTTAAGGTTAGTTGTGTGCCATCTCTCCTCCAAATGGTTAATTCATTGATAATTGTTGCATTTAAACTAGTTACTTAAATGTGAATTATTTTAACCTTATGCTGAAAATTTCTACGTATTATGCAATGCTTTGTGTGACATACAGTGGTAATAGTAATTTGTCTTAATTTACTAAGTTACTAAGAGGAAGACAAACTGGTTTCTATTTTAAATTAAATTTTTGCTTGCTTTGTATGCCTTTTTGCAGCTTCTTTTTTCATGTGTTTAATACCTATTCTTAGTGTTATTCGGCTTTAATACACCTTACTTAGTTCTGAGTCTGTTTTTCTAAAAACATCTAATGAAAACTTCTCCAAATTAAAATTCATGTTGTTTTGGACCCCTTTGGAGTATACATTAATTTCTGGGCTCTTTGTAATAAGGACATATTCTTAAGTGTCTTTCTCTGCATCCAGATTCAATAAAAGTAGAACTGTTAAAAGAAATGACTAATATCTGATGTCCATGGTTTTTCGAAGAGCGACTGTTTGGATATTCCAGTGGAGATAGAGGAAAAGGCTGTAAACATTGAACACTGCAACACAGACATTTCATTGAGGCCTATATGAAAAAGTTACACTCAGAGGAATTAGATTATGTTGTCAAAATCTAAGAAACACACATGACTGAAAAAAATATATAAAAGGAAATGCAAAAAAAAATGTTGAAGGACACAAAATTGCTGGCTCCAGCTGCTTCCTGTTACATATTGATTTGTCTTGTCAACTTGCATTTGCATACCTAAAATGTGTACATTCACAGGATTTCATTGGCTACACAACAGTATCAGTCACATTTGCTCTGAAACACTTCACAAACATGCAAACAAACAGAAAATCAGAAAGGCAGCAAACAATTTTTCACACCACTGTTTCCTCTCCTGGTTATCTCCACTTTCTAATCATTTCTCTGCCCAATAAAAGCTTATGGTTTCTAGAGTGGTACTGTGAAACTTGACTGAAATGTTTCATTTTCTTATTTATATCAAGTTTCATATATTGATAAGACTGTCTGTATCACAAGTAACTCTATCCTGTTGTAGCTTTAGACCAGGGGTCATCAACCTTTTACACCCTGAGAGTGACACAAAAGGCCAGTTAATACAAATTTATAAAGATTTACACTTTAACTTTTAACCAATATTAACATCAATGTGGGCTGCACGGTGTCACAGTGGGTGCCCCTTGTAGAAAGAAGTCCCTAGGTTCTATTCCTAGCGCCTTTTTCTGCATGGAGATTGCATGTTCCCTCTGTGCATCTGCTGGTTCTCTCCAGGTACTGTACTTTAGCTTCCTCCCACAATACAAAAGCATTACTGTTAGGCATCTCTAAATTCTTCATAGTTGTAAATGTGTGCATGGTTGTGTGTCTATGTGTTGTCCTGGATGGACTGGCGACCTGTCAATTTTTTACCCTGCCTTTCTCCCATAGACTGCCGGAGATAAGCACCACCCCACCGCGACCTTGACAGACCTTGACGGGAGAGGATGGATGGATGAATTTAAGAATTTCCCAGGCAATAGGTATGGGATTTCACCCTTGTGAGAAAGAGCTATAGTTACGCCTTTGCTTCTCTATTATTTACAGAATAATAATTAATGCCATTGAACAGGAGATCCTTTTGTAACACTTTTGATCAGATATGGTCCAAATAAAATCATATCTGGTATACGTTTCATAAAATACTGTCATGATCTTGAAAATGATGACTGGCTTAATTGTTCATTCCATTCACCTCTTTACAGAGGTACTTAAGTACACGTTTGAGGTATCTGTACTTTACTCCATTACTTATTTTTCTTCTTACTTCTGACTTCTACTCATTACATTTTCACACAAGTATCTGTACTTTCTATTCCTTACATTTCTAAAACAAACATTGCTCTTTACTCTTGGCTTCGGTTTAATGTTTATAAATATTTATTTCACATCATGTGCGCCAGTTTGAATTGAATTGAATTGAGAGGGAGACAGAGACCAACAATACCTCCCTCATCCTTGGCCCTATCTCAAAGAATTTTTCGAAATAGTCAAAAAATTGAGCTTTCAATCCATATAGTGGCATCTGGCTGTTTTTTTTTTTTTTTTTTAAGGTTACTTTATACTTTTATACTTTAAGTAGTTTTTGGAGCACACACTTTTCCACTTTTACTTGAGTAAAAGTGAAAAAGTATCATCAGTGCCAGATTATTTTAGCCTTCAGTGAGAGTTCTCTAGCAAACCTGTTTGTGTTTTGATTGCTTGATCCTGACCTGTTCTGCTTTCGGACCTTTGAGCCAGCCTGTTTATGTTCTGATCTGTTTGCCTGACCTGTCTTTGGACTCCTGCTGGTTTCTGCCTGTGAACATTTGGGACTTATTATTAGTCACTAAAATCATCTTGGTTTAGATAACAATGGTACATCGTTAAATAGGGAAATACCAATTTATTATTTTCCTATTTAATTAAGAAAGCAAAGGATGGTACTACAAATTAAAAGCTTTTCATGTGGTGCTAACTGATGAGTAAACCTAATGCAGGCAGACTGTTAGGAGGTCAGGAAACAAGTATTTTAATGATTCAAACAGATACTCTTGAGGTTTCATTCACTTAAGTTTTGGGTTATCATTTTCGTTTATGTTCATGTTTTCACTGCCTTCCTGTTATTTTATTGTATCTTTCTGCTATTCAAGGCCATATTCAAGGTTCTTTTCATTAGACAGATGTTGCCTCGTAGGCTCATTTATCTTGTATATACTTAGTTCACTTCTCTGTTCATTAGTTTATTTTCTTCCCAGCTCCACTCCTTCTGTTTGGTCCCTCTGCTTCCCTGATCGCTCCCTCTCTCTATTAACTTCTCCTCCCTTCATTGCTCTCAGCTGCTCGTCATTTCTCTGTCTGACTAGTCCCGCTGGAGTATCTTGCCTTTCTTCACTCTACCCCCATGTATATAAAATGCCTGTTTGTATTTGTTTTTTGCTGATTTCTTCTGTTTCTCTGCTAAATGTCTGATGTTTCATCATCAATCCTCTTTTTTTATCACCAGATTCTCTGCCTATGTTCTCTGTCCTGTTTTCCCTCTGTCCCACCTGTGAGTTTGCTGTTCCATTTACTATAAACCTTAACCTTTATAACCTAACAGGAGGTCTTAAATCAAAGTGGAAACAGATATAATTACATCTCTTAAATAATGTTTGCATTAGGTAGGAAGAAGCAAGAGGACCTGTCTGAAACTGGAGGGTTTATAATGACTGCAGACAAGGAAAATTGAGGAATTTCATCATTGAGGAAAATAGTGATGAAAAAGTTATTTAAAAAGTAAAAATCCAAATAAGTATTTACTCTTAACACAAAGGTATAAATCCCACACGTTGACAGATATAGCTATAAGGTGTAATGATCAGAAGTTAAGCCTGTTTTTTTTAGATATATATACAAACATTTTCATTTATATCTAAAAAGTTTGAGCAATTAAACAGCTCCAACATCACCAGCATGCTTTATATGTGACAGACTTGAACACAGGAGGGAACACGCATCTGGGTTTCAGGGTCTGGTTGAGTTTTATGATAGGCAACAGTTACAAGTTTTTATTTGAATAATCATAGTAAAAATCAATATTTCTTTATATTATGAGTTAAATGTTCTGATCAGTTGACATTTATCTACTTGTTTATGTTTTCATGTGGTATGTCTGTTACAGCAGGTGAATTCCTGCATGTTATTTTGTTTTGGATGCCCCCTGTTTTTATTTACTTTCAATGTGGCTTACTTGATAGCATACGTTTCCTATGTTTTAGTTTCCTCATGGGTTCAAAATTCTTTCATAAGGACACAATCTATATAACTGAATATATAACCTAGATATGGAGCTCTTAAAAAGATGGTTGCTACACTATAGTAGCTAGGTAATGGTCAAATTAGACAGATTCAACTAAAAAGGAATTATTTTTCATTGGTAGCCTTCGAAAGTTTAAATTACCTTATTTTATCTCCCCTTGCTTTTTTTATTACACAGAGATCTTTTTCAATTACATGTAGCAGTTATTAGTGTGTGGTTTGAGCAAATTTTAATGCCACATTGGTTGTAATAATTAGAAACTGTTGGGATCTGGAGGTCTGTCCACCTTTCTCCAGCAGAGGGCGCCCTAGGTCTCCTGGAGCTGAAGCTGACTACCACACCTGCGGCTCGTTTGCTCATCAGGAGACCAGCATTTAAGGAGAGGCAGAGCAACACTCCAGGGCCAGAGTGTTATGCCAGTTATGGTTAGCAAACCTGAGTCGACCTGCCTGTCTGATTCTCTGACTCCCCTGAAACCTGAACCAGAACCTAACCTGTTTTTGTCCTCTCTGCTTCCTAGGAAGAACCTGTCTGAACCCAGAAACTCAGGAAGAGTTTCTCAGTCTGAAACCAGCCTGTCTGATCTCCGACGAACCCTGGAAAGTCAATCTGTCAGTAACCTGCCTGCCTGCTCTCAGAAGAAACTGGAAGAGAAACTCAGATCAGAAACTGCAATATCAGAAATCAAGTCTCTGCCTCTACCAAGTCCTCTGCCTGCCTTCTGCCTCTGGACCCTCCTGGTTCCTTTCCTCTGCCGCTCAGCTCAAACCACTGAACAGGTACAGACCTGCACTCATTCAACCAGCAAGCATACTTGGACATCAGCTAACCATTCTGTCCCTCTTCCCCCCGAATCAGTTCTTTATTAACATTGTGTATCTAAATAAACTGTTGAACTTTTTCCCTCTGAGTCCGTGTGTTCTGCATGTGGGCTAGAGACCTTGGTACCAGCATGACAGAAACTTATTTTACATATGTAAATGAGAAGAAGAACAGAGGTTTTGTATCTAATTCTCAAAGCACTAAAAAGAGGTTTAAATTTCAAAACTAGAGCTGCCTGAACACATTCATATGAATCATTTAGCATATATCAAAATTAAAAGTAGTCAAGTTCAAACTATCTCTTTCTATTAATAAATATGATTGAAGCAATTACATATGTTGTTGCTGTTTCATATCAATAAACTTTACTTCACGAATTTCGTCAGACTATTCAAAATGTAAAACTAGAGTCTTTTCAATCCAACTTGAAAAGTCAGAGATCCCATCATAAACTCAATATCAAGCACCCTGCACCTTTTAAAGGACCCCAGTAATGTACAATGGTTCTCTACATGTCTACCTAACTTTGGTTACATACCAAAATTTTTGGAATTCATTATCGCACCCTGAGGCCTCTTTCACCTTTACCAAGATAGAGGTTTAAGCTAGCCTGCTCCAGACCAGCCTAACACCCAGGCTCAGTTAATCCTGCTGCCTTATCTGTTTTCAGTGGTCACACTTTTCTGATCTTGGTATTTTTCTATGAAAATTTTTTAAAATGTCAAATATTAGCTTATTAAAATTAATAATTTTCTATGTTGACATCATACTTACTGTTCAATTATGTTTTGAAGATGGCTGTTACTCTAAGTTTAACCGAAAGGTATTTAGTAGAGTATTACATGTATCAAGAAGGTTAGAGAAATAGCTGATCAATGTTGAAGACTGCAGAACAATGTTTTCACTTAAATTAGCTTAAATATTTGCATTGATAAACATGAGCACTGGTGTCAGGCTGAAGTGAAAACTTGTACTACTGGAGCTAGATGCACCAGCACCACTCAGGCAATGCAATAATTGGTCCCAATTCCATCAGTAAAACCATTCAGGATTAGAAATCTTAGCACGTTTCTTTCCCTAAGCTACAAACACTAAAAATCCCTCCCGAAAATCCACTACACTGCCAGCCCATTTCATGGACAATATCAGCACAAGCTGCACTGTGTGTATACCAGTGTTGTGGTCAAGACCCCCTAACCCGAGACCAAGACAAGACCAAGACCAGAGTGTATCGAGACCGAGACAAGAACAAAACTTTTAGGGTCCGAGACCAAGTCAAGACCAAGACCGAGGGAAGTCGAGACCGAGTCAAGACCAAGACCAGCACCAGTATGTGACAATAAAATGTGAAACGTGATCAAAACGTGATCTTGAGACCAAGACCGATCTCGAGTACTACAACACTGGTGTATACATACTTTACAATCCATGGACAGATGGGCTTCTTTTACATTTTCAGTCTCCTCTAATGCAAGTACTTAATTCTTTCAACAAGGACTGTAGATTCAGCGAGGGAGCATACTGTAAGGGTTAGCGTAAGGGTTAGCGTGTTACCCAGCTTTTTGTATGTGCAGTGGACTTGTTATCGTAACGTCATTACTCATGTTTCTTCAATCTAAACTATTACTGCAGAGCAGAGATCTACAGTATGGTGGCCGAAAGGTGCAAACCACCGTACGTATTTAACGTTAATAAGTAAAATAAAGACATATGTGTTGAGACACCATCTGTGAGTTAGTTCAAGTCATTTCAACATCATAATCAACATTTTATACAGATGATACCAGTCTGCAAAAATCTTATATTTGATTTTCAACTGCTGCAAGGTCTTCTTTTTTTTTGTCATATTATGTCTGTATGAATATTTATAAGGTCTGTGCATCCATCTTCTCCTGCTTATTCCGTCAGGGTCGTGGTGTGGGTGGTGCCTATCTCCCGCAGTCATAGACTTAAGGCGGGGTACATCCTGGACAGGTTCACCATTCTGTCACAGGGAAACACAGAGACACACCTAGACATACATCATGCACACACACTCACACCTAAGGACAATTTGGAGAAGCCCTTTAACCTAACAGTCATGTTTTTGCATTGTGGGAGGAAGCCGGAGTACCCGGAGTGAACCCAGGTATGCATGGGGAGAAAACGCAAACTTCATGCAGAAAGACTCTGGGAATCGAACCCAGAACCTTTTTGCTCTAAGGCATAAGTCCTACGCACTAGTACACCGTGCAGCCTTATATATTAATATTATGTGTAACCAAAAATATATATATCAATATATAGTATTAAAAAATATATATTGATATGATGTATAACAAAAAAGTGGTAATTCTTTTCAGTTGCGTAGCAGAGCTTCTATACTGGATACCCTTTCTGCTGCAACTGGGATTCAAACGGAGGTTCCCCATGTTTAGGTCTTTTACTTAAATCACCACAGAGGTTCTGCGTGTAACGTATAAAAGTATCTATACACTGTCAGATCTGCATGTGCAATATAGATTTCAACTATTAATCCTAAAATTGACCTTTGTTCATTAAAAAACATGTAAGTAACTCCTTAAATGAGGACTTTTTTGGATAATACTTTAGTATATATTTTTGGCTATTTATGCATTCAGTTGATCCGCCTGTGTTTGCAGAATCAGCAAATCTGTGATCGACCTCCTTAGTCTGTATTAGTTGTTATCTTACTTAAAGATCAATATTTTAGGCATATTTATATGAGGATAGTATTTAATTTTTAATAAGGAGTAGTAAAACCTTTCTAATGCAATGCATGCCTGCAGAGATTTTAAAATTCAACATCAGGTAGTCTGAGAAACTTTATGACAGGAATATTTACATTTATTGTTAAAGCATTAGAACACGTTTAGACCAGAGAAAAAATCCCAACAGACATGGGGAGTAACAATGTTGGCTTTGGACCAGGTGCTGCACATTCATTAAGACACAGTTTCTCATATGTGGAAATTATGTATTTTTCATTTAGCTAAGAGCGAAATGTTGCCCAAATCTTATTAGATCTTATTAGATCTAAACCCAGTTTGGGGTATCATCCCATCAGCCAGGCTCGACACTATGTCTTTATTATGTCTTTATTAGTCATATGATGGACTTCTCTAAGGTTTCTTCTGTTTTAATCACACTTTTCTCATGGTGACTCCATCACCTGGGTTAAAGCTGTACACTGGTTTGAGTAACCACCTTTAAGAGAAAGCATCTACAGAGTAGAAGTATCACATGCTTACTGCTAAACGTCTTTTAATGATAGAGCAAACAGCAGTATGTGTGAGAACTTCTAGAGTTGATCACTATTAGCCATCTGACTTTTTTCTGTGTACACACGCTTTCTAAAAACTATACTCTGCGGCTACTTTTTGATTGACTGCCGAAAACCCTTTTTTTGTACCACTGGTGCCATCCACACCAATATCATAAGAGTCATGAGTGCGAGGAAAGCATGTGTTAGCTCATTTTTCTGAGAAACCGCGCCACAACACGTGACCTTCTTTCAAACATACACCATGGCCTTAAAAAATTTCAAGGGGCTGCCTTGGGGGCTATGTGGCTCTAAGTTAGCTGCAACACTCAGTTGGGGTAAAGAGATGAGTGGATTAGTAATGACTGAGCACCAACCACCTCTGAAGTGACTGAGAGCCAACCCGCTCATACTGATATCGAGGTTTCATTATTACCAGCAGCTTGACCGTAAGGATTTATGTGCTTGAGCAAAATTTAAATAAAGCTTTGCCAGGAACATGTTGACATTTTCAAGATAAACAGTCAATCATAAGCCAGTTTTTTAAACAAGCGCCCACTACTTCCCAAAGTGTCACTGTGTGGGAAACTAAGCACTGCACAAGAGTGCCTGTAAATTAATAGGGGTTTAACTTTGGTCTAGTTAAAGGAAGTGCAAGGATGAGGAAACCTTTCTCCATCCCTTCGTTAAGGATGTGGTTTTTCTGGGGAAGCACTTATTGTTGCCTTGATGAGTGATGTTTACTTTTTTCTTACGCATGTTGTGCTGACAAGGGTGCACTTTTAAAAAAATATTTTTTTTTTAACCACAAAGCTACACTTTACTACACTTGAAAATTTTCTTGCATTGTTTGCCTACAAAGTATATTTTTGACATTCACTTAATTATTTGGACCTATTTTTAAATACATTATATTGCTATAAATGTGAAATGAATAGGCTTCAGTACCCAAGTTTGTCACTAGATGTCACTGAATCTTATACAAATTTCAATCTTGGGGAAGTTCATTAAATATGCAGAAACCAACAGAACAAAAATAAAAAGTAAATGTTTTAAAGCAGAAACTAAAGAACGAACAGTTTCCCATAACATGTTCACTCAAAGAAGCGATATGATCTGGTAAAAGGATAAAAATCTGAACAGATCAGATTGATTAACAACACAGGTGAGGAATGAGCTGCAAAAGATCAGGGTGCGAAAGGCTACGGGTCAAGATGGCATCAATTCCAGACTTCTGAGATGTTGTGCAGATGAACTGTGTGGCATCTTACGCTACAAGTTGAATTTAAGCCTGAGGCTGGGAGTAGTTCCACTGCTGTGGAAGACCCTAGTGTGGTACTGGTGCCAAAAACTAAACATCTGAAGGACCTCAGCAGCTATAGGCCAGTAGTGCTGACTTCACACCTGATGAAGACCCTCAAACGGTTGGTCTTACACCATCTACGCCCTCAGGTGAAGACTTCATTGGATCCACTGCAGTATTCCTACCGGCCTGGGATTAGGGCACAAGATGCCTCACAGATCATCTGCACAACATTCCGACTCAACTCGAGAAAAACCTGGAAGTACTGTGAGGATCATGTTTTTTTTTATTTTTGCTTTCAACACCATCTAGCCAGCACTCTTAGGGGACAGCTGTCAGAAGTGGACCAGCACATGTCCCAGTGGATTTTGGACTACGTCATTGTCCGCCCACACTATGTGAGGGCACAGGGCTGTGTCTCAAATAGGTTGGTCTGCAGTACTGCGGTCTCACAGGGAACAGTATTGGTACGTTCCTCTGCACCATCTACACTGCAGACCTCTCCATCAACTCCCAACGTTTCCACCTCCAAAAGTTCTCTGACGATTCTGCCATAGTTGGCCTCATCTGAGGTGCAGATGACTCAGAGTACAGACAGTGGACCCAGGACTTCGTGGTCTGGTCCCAGCAGAACCATCTTCTGATTAATGCAGGGAAAACCAAGGAGCTACTGGTGGACTTTTGCAGAATCAGATCCAGCCTACTGACACCGTGAACATCTATAGGGAATGGATATTGGGATAGTGGACTCTTATAAATACCTGGGTGTTCACCTGAACAATAAACTGGACTGGACCCACAACATTGAAGGGCCAGAGCAGACTCTTCCTGCTGAGGAGACTGAGGTCTATTGGAGTACAGGGGGTGCTCCTGGAGACTTTCTTTGACACTGTTGAGGCATCAGCCATCTTCTATGCAGCTGTCTGTTTGGGCAGTGACTTATCTGTTGCTGAGCGAAAGCGGCTGGATAAGCTCATTAGGAAGGCCAGTTTTGTGATTGGATGCCCCCTGGACTCCATGCAGGAAGTGGGAAAAAATAGGACCCTAACTAAAATAACATCTCTGTTGGATAATGTATCCATTCCCATGCATGAAGCTGTTGCTTAACTGGAAAACTCCTTCAGTGACAGACTTAATCACCCTAAATGCACCAGGGAGCGTTATCACAGATCCTCTTCCCAGCAGCTGTAAGACTTTCTAACTATAAATTTTCCCAACAACCTCAATAAGTTGTTACATTGATGCTGAATTTTGCACAGTTTCTGTCTTGGTAACATCCTGCTGTCATTTTGGCCATCTCTGGTATTTGTTGCTATTTTTTCACATATCCACTACTGTAGAAATGTCCACAGCTGTATATTGATTATTTGTTCTCCAGATGCACAGTATTTATATTGTAAAAACACTATACAGTACAGTATTTCTTTATTTTTTTTATTTTCTTAACTCTTTCACTTATTCCGTAATTTGTATAGACTTTTAAAGGTCCACATTTGTGTGACCACTTTTACTATAATCTTTTGTTGCTTTAACGCCATTATTTACACATTGTGGGACAATAAAGGGATTTTCTATTTTATTCTAGCAACTAACTGTATAAATTGATTTACAAAAGCTACAAAGACTCTTCGACTGCTGTGTGTTTATGCAGGAGCAACAGCTTAATCAATATCGCTATTTAGGCTATAGGAAAGACACAGAACATTTTAAAAAAAGTTCTTGGCTGATGCGAACATTTGTTTTTGCATAAAGTGAGAAAGCTACGATTCCAAGGAACCACCGTTTCCAGTGATGGGAAACTGCAGGATGTGATCTTACTGCAAGAAGTTCATGTGTAATTATACAGAGCACAGTTATATTGCAGGGTGTAGAGCATTAACCTCTCATTACAGAGATTGTTGGATGTGGAACAACTGACTGGTGCAAAGTTCAACGGCATAAATCAGGGAAAGGTTATGATTCATCTGTAACCTGTTCTTGGTTAAATTATTGTTTACTCCCTTTTCTTCCAGAGACACAAATAGAGAGAAAAAAAGAGAGAATATGCTTTTTTTTTATTGAGAAGGCAAGTGAGACACTTTGCCAATGCAACAAGACAATTCAAATTTAAATAAAATATAAATGTTATTATTTCAAGTGCATATTATCAAATTATCTTATTTTAAGAGTAAAAATACTAATTCCATTGGCAATTTATTTACCTGCTCAAATTAAGGGTAAATTCACTTAATTGTAGGAATTTGTACTTATTTGTACACTGTTTTGTGGTTGCTGTTATCTTTCGCTTTAATAAAACACAATAAACAGATTACACTGAATCTAAAGCAAAGTAGAATTTGTGCATCTCCAATCTTCCCCCATGCAGTGGGAGCTTGATTTCCATACAAGGAAGTTAAATCTGACATTTTCACTGGTGCAGGATTTGCATAACATCAGGAATGCAGCAGTTGCAGCCTTTGTTCTAGACTACGGTAGCTGTTGGCTTTTGCAGCACTGACTCCACCTGCAGGCCACTTGTAGTGAGAACCTCTGAAGACTGCAGTATATCATGCTTGAATTCACCCTCCTTTGTAGTCTTTCCCATTATTGCACTGGCCTTAAAATGCCCTCAACATAATTGTTCTGTTTTCATTATCTATTTAATCATTTAAAATCATACTCATATTTCTGAACTGTAGTTGGGGTTAATCAACGAAAACATAGACTCTGTCATAATCTTTGCACTAATGACTGGATTATTTGTTCATTCCTTCCACCTGCTTAGCTCCACCCAGTTTTCATCTGCCCTCAGCTGATCTTGCAAGAATCACTGCCAGTTTATGCGAGCCGAGAGTGAGAAGCACACCCGCCGACAGGGGGAGACAAAGGGTCAATTGTCCCAGGCCCAGGGCAGTGGTGGGCACAAAATTGACACTCTGACCATTAAAAATACAGGCAGAAGGAATTTTTCAGAAAATATTTATGATAATAATGTTAAATATAAAAGTATCTATCTATCTATCTATCTATCTATCTATCTATCTATCTATCTATCTATCTATCTATCTATCTATCTATCTATCTATCTATCTATGCCACATTCTGGGATATTTGTGGGTTAAACAGGCAGGATCTAATCTCATTTTCATTAGGACTCTTGACTGACATTAATAAGTTTCCATTTTATTTAATTTCCTTTGGGTATAATAAAATACATTTGGAGTTGAAATTACTTTAATTAAATTCAGTTTTATTTCAGATATGACTGATCACTAAAATCAGCAAAGTCACAGCGTTAAGAGAGAGAACCCCTTCGAGGACTTTCTAAACATTGTGGAAAATCAGTTTTCATCCATTCACGTTTCCAATCCATAATTTGCATTTATCTTAAAGCTGCTCAGAAACTGCTGCGTAACCAGCAGCGCCGCTCTACAGACAGATTATAGGATTGTTTTGCTGCCTGAATCAACTTTCTTGCCCAACTCTTGACTTCCAATTCCTTGAAACGCGCTGGTGACGCGGACATTTCCCGGTTAAACCCGCCTCCTCATCCTGAGCACAGATCTGCGCACCGAGCAGCAGCTCTGATTGCGCTCAGCATTCCGCAGCAAAACAACAACCAAGGCATTTATTTTTTAACGAAAACAAAGACCGATATGTGATGTATGGAATGGCAGCGTTGAGGAATCCATCAACCTGACCAATGTTACTCAGGTAAGTCAGTGTAAAACATTTCTACGCGTCTGTGGGAAACACAGATTCATATCTTGAAGGTGCAGTGGGCGTTTTGTGGTGCCTATTTAAACCGAAACTAGAGGGGGGAAAAATAATTTAATTGTTGCAGGTTGAGATATTGCCAACGGAGGTTTTATTTATGGCAGTTTATTCCAATGTCCTGATCTAAAAGTTGTTGTTGCTTTGATCATGTTTATGCCAGAGGGTCTAATGTTTGTGTTGCGCGACAGGGAAATGGAGGCGTCCAAAATGTGGCGCAGAAATGTGACAGTTCCTTTTCACATCTACAGGGGATTACAATCATACTTTGCAGTAGAAAACAACAGTGGGTTCACAGCATCATTATGTGCTTGTTTTTTTTCTTTCAATATTAGATAAAGGTTTATTTTGTCTGATAAGCAATAATAATAATAATAAAAACACCTCAGATTTAAACTTCTGTAATCCAATTTTTTATCAGTTATATATGGTCTGTATATTTCCTCCAATTATAGATTAAATAATCCAGAGCAAAAGCTTTAAATTGATTGAAAATTATAATTGAAATGTTGTTTCCGCCACAATAATGACCCTATAACCACATTTTTACTTAAATACTTTGTGATAATATGGCACACCGAATGACATCATTGTCAAAGAGTAACCTCACTGTCCAAAAAGTAGTTTTATTTATGTGCCCTTGTTATTTCCGGTCTTAAATGACAAAAATCTTGTTAGGTTCGTCTTCCTAGTGTGAGGCCCACCTATTTTCCAAATTTTTACCAGTTGCTTTAGGGCTATTTGAAAGGATTGCTGAGGATTTAGAATTTCTAAAGTGAATTAAGGTTGAGTAAGAGATCATTAACAGTAATCATGCTATTACAGCAGGTAACTATATAGCATCTGATGCTGTGTGTGTTTGGGGTTTGCTTAATTTTTTATTTATTTATTTATTTTTTGCCAAAAATGCCATGTTTTTTGCAAAGGAAATGGAAGTTGGAGCTCTCTGGGTGAAAGCAATAGCATTAAATGATTATGTAGAAGTTTGTATTATAGACATAATATACTGTTAAAGTAAATGTATATGTATTGATTTGACTTTATGCAATATTTAACACACTTTTACTTTGTCTTTATAAGTCGGTTGTTGTTTTGGGTGTTATTACTTTACATGTTCAGCTCCTAGTATCTATGACCATCTTGGCCTAGTTCTTAGTTTCAACCAATGAGAGCAAATTATACTGGGGTTACACTAGCTTAAGAGTCTCATGTTATCAAAACATAACCCCAAAAATTATAAACCATCCATTAATCAACCTGGCTGTTTTATATTAGTTTGTTTAGAGTACTTAACCTAACAGTTGAATATATTATTAATGTGTTAACTAATTCCTATACCTTAAATATTCAAAACAATACATAATTTAAGAAAGATAAAAGACCATAAAGCAAGTGTTTTATGCTTTTCTTTTTTAAATGACTGTCCTTTTCCCAGTTTCCATGTGCAGTTAGATTGTTGTATTGATAAATAGCTTGCTTAACCAGTTATGTTCAGAAATCTAACATTAACTTGCCAGAGGGCTGGCAGCCTGCATCAGAGTAGGGAGCGAGGGAATGTGCGTAGGAAGGAGGTGATTGAGGAGGGTTGAGATTGGGAAACCTTTACACACTTTGTAATCAAATACAGATAAAAATGCAACACAGATCAGAAGCAGTTTTGTGTCTAATACAGAACAAGGGGATAGAGACTCTTGATGTTTTTTTCCTCAGGAAACAAGTTTGTTTTTGCAATGACTTATCAATGTTAAGAAGGCATGCAAAATCATTTCAGAGGAATTCATATCAGTTACCTTTTGGATGATTCATTTAAAGTATAATGCTGGTTTGATTCACTGGTAATTTGTCTTCCAGTTGGTCTCAAATGGACTGAATCAAATCCACAGAATATGGACGGAATAGGAAATCAAGCAGGATGTATTGTCATGTTACTGCTCCTTTTGGTAAGAAGAACTCAACGTGGATGAAACACATGAAAAAAATGCACTTTTTTGGAAACTATTGTGTGCAAATAAATGCGTGTTATACATTCTTCATTTTAGCTAAGGAGCATCCCTGTGTTGACGATGCCACAGGAGAAAGATGAGTGTCCGCCCGGGGAATACAAAACAGATAAAGGAATATGTTGCAACAAATGCGCTCGTGGTACAGTCTGCATATAAAACATAACTCTTGATTATGCTAGCAAAAAAACTCTGCTGCATGAATAAATGTGTTTTTTTTTTCTTTCAGGTTTTAAGCTGGCAGATGAATGTCATTTTATAGGGCACAAAAGTAACTGTGTACCTTGTGATGCTGGTCAATTCTTAGACGAGATGAGCTTCTCCAAAAATTGCAGAAGTTGTAAACGCTGCAAAGGTAAAGAAACAGTTGATTTTTCAAAAAGTGTTTGCTGTATGGTATATAACTATGTTTCAATTGAGTCTTTTTAAAAATCATGTATTCTTTTCTACAGCAAAAAAACATGAACATCTGGTATCGGCATGTAAACCGGAAGCAGACACTATTTGTCAATGCGACGAAGGCTACTTTAAATATAGAATTGACACAGAGGCATACGACTGTCTCAGATGTCGTACATGTAAAACTGATGAGATACAAAAAAAGCCCTGTAAGTATTAACTTCTTATTTGGTTATAAACAACTCTTGCACCCAGTTGTCGTGCATCTGTTAACCCCTTCAAATAAAAACATGTGTTACACAGGTACACATGAAAATGACACCGTTTGTGAATGTAGGACGAACTTCTTCAGAGTGAAGAATACGTGTAAACCCTGCAGCAGGTTAGTCGCTTTATATAAGCACTCTTCATCTCCATCTTGCAGTTCATGAGATCTTTTTTTTTTTCTCTTCACAATATTAATTTGAGGAAGTATTTTGTAGAATTGAAACTTGCAATTCACATCCGCCTTTCTTCAACATTTCCATAAGATTGCAATACAGGAGACCTTATGACACGTTGAAACTTGCTCACTGGCATTTCCTCAGAGCCCTAGAAAATAGGTTATTATTAGTATACCATTTATGTCCTGCTAATAAAAACAGCTGAAATATTCAGAGTGAACACATTTTTTGGTTTCGAAGCGAGCAAAAAAATTCCAATATCTTAAACTCAAAAGAGTGATATTAAAAATGTAACAGTCTTTTGAAACAGGTTTTTAAGCTCTATAAAAAAAAAAGAATCAATGTAAAAATAGGTGATAATCATCTGTATTTATCTTTGTAACTTCAATTAATTCCAATGAAATATATCTACAGCATTTATCCCAACCTTTGGGGAGCATTTCTAGGGGTGAGGGTATTGCTCAGCGGCCTCTACCAGCAGTCTGTAAGATAAAAACTAATGAAGTTGCAACCTTATCAGGACCCAAAATCACTGGTCTAATCAATACGTTTAAACTAATTGTTTTAATGCTTCTTCTTAAAATATTTGATCAGGATAAATGGAACTTGATCATAGCCACAGATTGTTGCTTCATTGTATAAATCCATTTGTAGTTGCAGCTTTGAAGGTGTAAAAGTACATGCAGAGCTGAGGTTGTAAATGCAAGTCAGCCTTTATGTTAATCACTTCCTCTGAAGATGCGATACTTCCCCTTCAGTATTGTCAAACATCCTCTTTGTTTTTTCACAGTTGTACCCCGGAATGCACACAACTCTGTTCAACTACTGGTGCGACAAAAGGTGAGCGCTAACAAGGCCAGTTCCTTCTTCACCTACAACAGTCATTCACATGAGTAATACTGCTCCCAAACTTCACACGCAAAGTCAAACTTTCTTCTCTTTTTTCTTTTGACTTCTGAGCTACCATGAAATTTAAAGTTGGAAAAGAAAAAAAAAATCCCTAAAGGTTCTCTTAAAAAAAAAAAAAGGATATCCTTACCTCTGAGTCCTTCATTTGAACAAAGACTGCATTCTCAGAAGAGGGAGTTGTGACAGTGGACATTTTGGTCTTGGCGGCAGTTCTTCTTTTCTGTAGTTTCAGTCGGCAACACCAAACCTGTGACAAACATCACTGATAGCGTTGTACAATAGAAGGCATTGACATCAATTGACCTTTTCACAATTTCGCCCATGACAACCACAAACTTTACAGTGTGTGTTGGAATTTTATGTGATATCGCAACACAAAATAGCACATTATTGTTTACTTCTGTTTTTGTTATTTATTGTTGTTTGGTATAAATTGAAAAAAAAAATTGTATGTGTCCCCATCACTCGAATACATCTACTTGCAAGTAATTGCCTTCAAAACCAGTCAAATTAGAGGTTTATTAAAGTATAGCTTTATTTTAGCTTAAAAGAAGCTTTTCTCTACAGGATGTTTGAGAACATTAGAGAACAAATGGCATCATGAAAGGCAACAGAGCTGACAAGTCAGCGAGAAGTTTATAGCAGAGACAGTTTGTAAAACAGTAATGTTTTAGGCATTACTTCAAAATTGTTATGGGATATGGAAAGAGAGGCAAGTTAGAAACGTCCAGCTGAACTGACGATTCAATAAAACTATTGATGTGAGAGACAGCTAATGCTAACTCTAGAGGACCTTCATAGATTCAAATTTCAGGTGGGGTAATCTGTCTACTAAAACAGTCAACAGTTTGTATGAATTAAAAACACAAAACATGCTTTTCAGGTCAAATTAAGATAAAAAACAACAACTTTTCAATCCCAAATGGAAAACAAATATTGTTATAACTCATAGGGATTGCTTCAAATTGTTGTAATAGATGTTGATGACTGTAGGGAGAAATAATCTCCTGTAGTTGTCTGTCTTACAGTGGCTCTGGAGATGAGTCTGTCTGGAGACCCTCTGGTGTTCCACAACACTGTGAGGAAGTGGATGATATTGAGAGAGAGACAGAGAGAGTGTCATAACCCGATCCGTCCCGAAAGCACGATCCGTTCTGCGCATGGGCTATCAGCTCATTTGCGCAAACAGATATACATCCGGGTCGAACTCGATTTTATTTTGTTAAAAATACCTAAATGACGTTTACCCTCCCCAATGATATTAAACGTACTAAAATATAAAGTGTTAAAGGTTTATAATGTATTTCCTGACAAAAAAAAAAGATGCATTAAAAGCCTTTCTGTTTTATCACTCGTCTCTTCCTGACCTGCACCGGAAATGGGATCCTACGCAACTTCCGGTGGCTAACTTTTGCGGCTTTGGATTTAAACATAAAGCTAGTCATTTTGAGTTTTATGTTCTCGTTTCGTTTTAATCTTATGCTATACAGTACGTATTCTAAAGAAAGAAGCAACGAAAATGCAGATAAACATGGTTTAATCATATTTTGCTTGACTGCTCTGAGCATGTCTGATGATGACCTCAGAGAAGCAGTTTAATGAAGAAAATTTAAAACGCACAAAGTCATAAAAAAAAATTTTTTTTACAGATGTGAATTAGTATTCTTTAGTGAGTTAAGGATATAAATAAGTAGTTTTCGTACCATAATTACATTATTTATGGACACCCGGATATATATCTATTCCTGCATGCACAGAACGGATCGTGCTTCCGGGATCGGGTAGTGACAGAGAGAAGGAAAAAAAGGTTTTGATTTGAAAAACTCCTTTTTTTTCCCAATGAACATTCATTGTGTTAAATATTAGCTATCCATCAACCAGAAAAAAACAATATTGTTAACTGAGAAAAAAATGTCAGATTATTCATCATTGAAAGAAATAGAAACTCAGCTCTTACTCTATTTTTAACCATCAACATAAACAGTTTGTCAACCTTTTCCTTTGCAAAATTGCTCATCCTCTTCCTTCTGCTAATGTAAATGAAAATATTAGCTTGACTTACTAAAAATGTAACACTTTCCACTTAATCTGATGAAGGTTCTCAGTCATCCAGGTCATAGTCATTCCGTAAAAATTAAAAAAATATCCACTGGACTTGGTTTCCAAGATTTGAAGACGTTTCGCCACCTCTCCAGGAAGCTTTCTCAATTCAAATGTCTGGATCCGCAGTGAGTTGGAGTCTTATATAGACAAAGGCTTGTATCGCTTGGAAACATGCAAATGGAGAAGGGAGTGAAGGAAGCCATCTATGTGAAGAGAGAAAAAACAACTTTAAACAGAGCTGGTGGACTCAGATTCCAGCTTCCAAAAACATACAATTAAATCATAGACATGATCCCTTCCAGATCCATGGAACCAAACGACCCATTCATCGGTTAGCATTTGCATGTTTCCAAGCGATACAAGGCTTTGTCTATATAAGACTCAAACTCACTGCAGAGCCAGACATTTGAATTGAGAAAGCTTCCTGGAGAGGTGGCGAAATGTCTTCAAATCTTGGAAACCAAGTCCAGTGGATATTTTTTGAATTTTTACGGAATGACTTTCCACTTAAGTGTCTTATTTGGTTTAGCAAGCACAAAAAGCATGCTTTAGATCTAACAACACCACATTTAAAAAAAATGTTTTTAAACACAATAAAAATTGAACAAGTTGTTCACAGTTCTTAACAAAAGTGACAAAGTTATGTTGCATTTTTTCTTAATTCTTAGACACAATACTATTGACACTCACTGCCTCATGTTAGATCCACCATTGTAGATCTCATTCCCTCTTAGAGGATGTTTGTAGAAGACCCTCCACATAGACTTCTGATTCTCTTCAGCATTAAACCTATCGCTCCAAACTGTATTAGTCCTCCCACTCAACAGTCTTTTATTTAGACCATGAACAGACATTTACACAGTAATTTTCCTATCAGCATACAAAAAACTAAGTCTTTCTTGGTATGCAATAAAGGTAAAATCTATATTCAAACCCATTTCTGGAAACAGATCTGTAGCATCAGGAAATTCTTTTCAATTAAAATAAACTTTTTAACTAGAAATCTAAGACAGTCCTCGTGATTAGATTTGATTTCAGCCAAATTAAAGAAGTGGTTGCTTCTGTGTTTTGAAGTGTTGGTCCAGCCACTTCAACAATTTGTATCATTTTCAGAATTCTTTCATCAAGCAATCTTCTTGATAAACCAACTCCAGCTCCATCCTGTATATCTGACTGTGCTCCAAAAATTCAAGGTTCTTCAAAAACAAAGATGTCACTTTCAGTCTTTTGCATTTTTATATTCATTAAAATTAGATTAATTACCTCATTTCACACAGCCGCTGCAAACAGAAATGGAGTTCAATCCAACGACAGGCGACCAGAAGATCAGGATTTTACCACGCTATGGTCTTTACCACGCTGGTGCTCATGGGAAATGTTTTCTCCCTTCAGGCAAAACTATTCCACTTTTTTTCCACTGGGGGAGCCAAAATAGACCAAAACTGAAAGTTCTTTAGAGCGTCTTAAACTTCATATTGCCCAGGCCTGTTGAGAAATATTTTAGTCTTTTTAGATGTACCAAACTGGTGAATATCAGTCTCAAAATCAAATAAAATGTATTTGTATAGCCTTTTACAATAGCCAAATGGTACCTAAAGTGCTTTACAACGAAGCCATAAAACAATACATAACACATGTAAAACATACAAGATACAATTAAAAGTGCTGTAGTGGTGCAGGACATTAAAAGCCTTCCAGAGGTGCATAGAAAGGAGCACACAGAAAGATAAAAAAAAAACTAAACAACAAAGTATTGACTTGGGGGGCTTTGATATAGGGCGGACCTTAACCTTTAAGGTTTTTATACAATAAAAATATATATGTATATTTTATATTCACTTTACACGTTTGCAATAGGCTACCTTGCGTTGGTCCACATAAAATACGAATAAAACACTTTGGAGTGCCATAATTTATCAAAGTATTATTACATCTTGAAGGCGCTGTGTGTATGCAGCATCATTGTAAAAGGATTTTTAAACTAAGTATACTTGGATAGGGAATCCAGTTGCCTTCAGCAGGATTGTGATGAATGGAAGGAATTCAGCAACACAGTTACATCAAATATAGATGTGTCGTTCTTTTAATAACTAATCTCTGGTTCCCTTTTCAGCTCCTCATCCTTATCCTGATCTTACCGGTATAATTATTGGAACTGTGGTCATGGTGGTGGTCTTGCTGATATTGGGAATTATCATCACCCACATGGCTACAAAACGGTTTGTCAAGAAAAAGATGCGGAGTCAGTCACTGTGTCTATCTGAAGAATCAAAGGAACAAAGCAAGGTATTCTAAGCATACTGTGAGTGGCTGATTTGATCATTTTTATTTGCATGAATTGTTAGTCATTCTTATTTTTTGTGTCTGCTAGGATTTCCTGATCAATGCCAAAAGTCATCCGGAGGAAATGAGTGTGAAAACTGTCGTTGAAAACTCTTTGGGTGAGCAGGAGTTATGCAAGCTGCCTGACTGTGTCCCGATGAGTAAGTCTATGACAGTATCTGCTGGCTTTAACATTTATAATGCAGAAAATAAACAGCTGCTGAGACCTCTCCTCTTCTCCATTCTGCAGTCCCTGACCTTATCTACACTGTGCTGGATCTGGTTCCTGTGCACCAGGTAAAGCAGCTGGTTCGCTCTCTCGGTGTAACCGATATGGAAATTGAGCAAGCAGAGATGGATCACAGGTTCTGCCGTGAGGCTCACTACCAGATGCTACGGGTGTGGGCCCAGGGGGGCTCGCGGACAATTGCCGGAGTAAAGGGTGAAACTGTTCACCAATCGCTATTAGATGAGCTCTTAGACAAACTGAGACAGATTCACCTCAACCGGGCAGCCGAGGAACTGGAGGCAAAGTATACCATTCAGTGATATAAACTGTGCCAACCTGCGGTTATAAAAACAACACCTATGAGACCAAGTATTGTTCGATAAGAGACCCTGCAAAGGATGCTTTGAAACGGAGATGGTGCTAATTCACAGCAGTAGTTTTATTTCACAGAGACAAAGAGCACAATCTATGATCTTCAAAACCCTTCACTGTGACCAACAAAGAAATGCTTGCTGCAAATCAAAGACTGCAACAAACTGGGACAAATTCGTTCAGCTTCATCAAGAAGTATTTTTGCTGTAGATGTTCTATTGTTTGAGATTTAATTTCGATGGGAAGTTTGACATATGTTTAGTTCACCAACTATGAGGATATAATTGACCAATAATAGCACAAGGCTAAGAAACAACGGCAAACAGCGGGTCTCTCTCAATAAAAACTAATGTTGCTTTCCATTTATCCGAGAAATCAGAAATATTGAGAAGCCCCAGTGTTTAGACAATTTATCTAGTTTTTCTGCAGATTGGTCTGAATTGGAACTCAAAGTCTTTAATTTCATACTTTGATTGAATCAGGAAATAACCGATTTGTGTTTTTTTCCCCCTTTTAGTAGCAGCAGGATAATATGGTTATCTTTTTACTAACCGACTTACTTTTGCATCTTTGGAGTTAAATCAGGCACATTTACTATAATTTTAATTGCAACGAAAGCAAAACATTGTAGTTAGGAAACTGCAAGCATTTCCACGATAACAAACCTTTATGTGTGATAACATTCGTTATAAAGATCTAAATGTTTACCTGGTATCATTTAGCATCAGAAGAGTTGACAGAGAAGATTGTTGAGTTTCAAAAACTTCAATGACGCTATGTTGCAGTTTTTCTTTAATTGTTAGTATTTTCATTATGTAATAGTTTAAATTGATTTAATAGGTTTGTTATTCAATGTTGCACATTTCAAGTTTTTTATTGAATAATATTGTTATTTTACACAGGCTGCAAAATAACAGGACGTTATGCTGTGTTTAAACAAAGGTTTGGGTTGCAACAACTCCCTATAAATGTACAAAAGTTCTGCATTTAGATTTTATTTTGAGATGCACCAATCACGCTTTAAGTGGCGGTTGGTTCTGATTCAGTGGTTCGCCCCATTTAAGTGATTTAAAGCTGTTGGTTGATGCATCTACATACTGAAGGGGGGTTCTTTTCTTTATTTTTCTTTTGCAGAGAAAATACTTTGTGATCAAACCTTTTGTTAAATACTTTATCTGAAGTTAAAGTTTAAACAGCTTTTCTAATATCAAAGGGACAAAATTAAGTCATTTCTTAGTGAGAATATTAATAGATTTTTCACTTTAGTATTGATCTTTTGATGAGAGTTTTGTATTAGAGACATTTTATATTTTCAGATAAGACTTTGTACTATATTGCATTTTCACATAGCTTTATTTTTTGTAATGAGGACCTTAATGGATTTTCATTCCTGTGTCATTTAACTGTAGTCACCTAAGCTATTTGTATTAGTTTGTAGATGTTTTTACTATTTTGTAACATGTAGAGTGTTTTTTTCCCCCTTTTTTAAGAGTTAAATGTCAAATAAAAAAGAGGAGTGGTTTACCAACATAATACATCAAAGCTGGTAATATTTTCGTAGCAGTTCCCTGTTATGCTGGAGAAGGGAAAAAAGTCAGATCTACTTTATTGTGAACAATGAAGCCGGGGAAGTGTTTTGTTCCTCCTCAACATACAGTATACCACACTCTGTTGTGTTTTACAGTCTCTGCAGTGCCTCGGCAGCATTCTTTTAATCCCCAATCATACAAGCATTATTCATGACACACCTTGTCTCAAATCTTATTCAGCTTTTATTTTACTGCCAATCATGTAAGGATCTTGGGACTGAAGAAGTGCAACTCTAAAAACTTTTTATTTTCCATTCTGCTTGACACTGTGTTTAACTGTTGTTTTTAATAAAAAGGTGTAATTTTTTTCTGCGTGTCTGAGATGTGTTTTAAACTTTTCAGAGAGTATGTTTGGTGCTTGGAGGGGGGGAGAAAATATTTGAGGATGTAATTGTGGATTTGACTGCAGGCACGCTGCAAGTCTGCATTCCAACATGAGGTCTTCAACACTCAATCGCATATTTTTCCACTATCGATTTAACCAAAAATATTCTTGTCCTCCACTCCAGGAACTGGCTTTTTATTGCAGCTAGGACATAAAACATGAGAAAATGTTATCTTTCTCCCCTTTAAAATGATTTGAGTGGGAATAAGCATGTTGGATATGAAAAACCATTGATTATTTTCAAAGAAATTAGTCCCCACCTCTGCTCCACTAAGCACTTTTTAACTGCGACACATTAACCAAACCTCAGCACTGATTTGTTGGCTCTAAAGAAATCCAGTTGTTCTGGTCTGACCACTTGTTGAGGCCGGTGTTCAGGTAAAAGGAAGAGAGGGAGGGACTGATCAGGCCAGAGAGGAAGGAGAGGAGGAGAAAGCCAACAGAAACCAAAGATGACTGCGTGAAGCAAAATGGATCCAACCAAGCCCAGGTAAAATCTGAATTATTTCTCATCTATTTGTTGTAAAAACCGATTAAATAGAGTCGTTGTATGATTTATTTCCTATGTACTGATACGCATTCGTGGAGCTCTCGTCTAGACTCACAGATGACTCTTCAGTATTTGATGTTTTGCTTTACAGGGTTTGTTTTTTTAAGTTCAAGAGACTTAAAATTAATGAAGCATAGTTGATCAGTTTAAAAAACATTACAGGTCAGATATGAAAATATTTTTCAAAATTCAAAAGCTTTCACAGTGTTTTCTCCAGACACCGGGCTACACCTGTAAACAGGTAACACACAGTGATGGAGGAACTTACGTCAGTCAATAGAAGTTTGACAGCAAGGCAGGAGCTAATTATTGCAGTGTACGTGTCTCTATTATGTCCTCCTTAAAGAATCTTTGCTCGCACCATAAAAATTCAAACAGAAGCATAAGTACTTCTTAATCTTTTTTGTTTTAAAAAGTGTTGTTAACCACTTTTGTTAGGCAGCTGTGCTGAGCTGTCATGGTGTTATTAGTATAGTAGATTGTTTGATGGGATCCAGTGGTTTAGGAATAAGAGAAAAATCCACACATTAAATCAAAGCTCCTAAATTATAACCTGGGAGACAATTTCTGGTTTCACCGGCACATCTATGTAATTAGATCTTGAGCTTTGTAAAAAAATACTGGTGTTCGAATTTAAAGGTATCTGCAAAATCAGATAAAATATTCTGTTGATGTTTTAATTATTTGATTAAAAAGGAGATTTACATGGTTGGAGAGACCAACATGCAGGTTGTTATTTCCTCTCTTTCCAGGACAGATTGCTATCTCTGTGCCCTACTTCTGTTTTCCTGTTCAAGTATTATTATTTGGCTCATTTTGCATTTACTTCTCCCTATAGACATTAGATTTGTATTTCTTCAAACTGTTATGCTATATGTTGTAGTTTTGTATTGTTTTAATTTTTCTCAGATAATATTGTACATTCTCAGAACCTATTCAGCATCTGTTTAGTCATCACCCAAGCTGTTGTTTTTTTTACATTAACAAGTCTCATTTAACTAGATGCACTCACAAATTCTCACAAATGCATGCAGTGTTGCTTAGATCTGAGCATCTCACCTGAGAAATCACAACCTAGTGCTTTCCAGACATCTACTTATAGCCCCACCTACCCTCCCTTACAGACGTTTTTCCTCCAGCTGTTTAACAATTGTAGCCTATTAACCCTATTAATAAACACACAGTGATGTCTCAGCATTTAGGGTAAATAAACCAGGGTTTGGTAAAATGTCTAATTAGTGCCGTTTATATTAAACTCCTATATTAAAAGTAACCAGGTATTCACTGACTTGAGACATAACACAACTTCTTGTACACGATTGTCAAAGTTTACTAGGTGTTAATTTTTCCTATTCCTATGCTTTGAATAGGGCCATTGCTAATGAAATAGCAAAGCTGTGTTATTGTCACCTGCCAAAATCAATCTTTTAAAGGTCAATACTCGGAGTGGGTTGAAAAAATGGGTAATAAACATTGGATGCTCTTTTAGGCACACAGAATACCTTTTTGCCACTTTCAAAACATGGATAGATGCCCACACAAACTTATTTGGGTTTTTGAGCTCTTAAATGTTTTACATTGAACCAAGATAAGCCTACTGTACTGCCAGATAACCACACCAAGCAGCAGGCCCCTTCAAGATTTCTTTAGGAATTATCTAGTTTAATTTGCCATTTAGTGACAGGTGATGATCACACATGGCTTTAACGTGCAAGAAAATCAAGTTTAATATAATGTCATCCCTCTGCAAATATTAAAGTGTTTAAGTGTGCAGTCTAGGGCAATGATAATATCATATAGTTCCTATTTTGCTGGAGTACAAGTGACAGAAGACAGCAGAGGGCAGACTTTTCTTTAACAAAAACTTTCCAGAAGGTCACTCATGGTGTTCTTTGGTACTCAGCTGCTTTTTTGATATCTTTCTATTATATATAGATATAATATACAGATATTTTATGTGACAGACTATCAAGGGACTATTTTTATAGTTCGGTTTGAGCAGCCTGTCACAAAGATGTATATCTTGGGTTGCATCAATGAAAAATTGAAATATAACAATGGATTAAAAATGATATTATCTCACTAATGAGATGATTCCAAAGCAGCTATGAACCAAAAACTTGGGATAAAACACATTTTTATTTTAAAATGAAGCATCTATCTGGTCCTTTGTGAAATAACAGTTGGATTTCTTCTTTTAATTAGTGTACATCTTTCATTTATAGTTTTTTTTTCTTTTATCTATACATTTCTTTTTGAAAAACTGAACTATGAAACTCAACAAATCAAACAACAAACAGATTGAAACCCTTGCAGCCAGACTTTAAAGAAAAAACTTGGAAAGACCGTCTGAAATATTAGAGAAAGTTGACAAAGACACCAATAAAATATTTAAGACTCATTACTTATCTTTTATGACTTTTTAATGCAACCATCTGTTTTCAGTTGCTCTAAAAATCTTAAGCCACCAGACTTGGGAGGAGAACTGGAAGTAGACATATCAGAATTGTAACAATGTCATTTTTTCATTCTCTGGATAAATACAAAAAGTTTCATCAGTGGCTTTACACCACATTCTGTCAATAAGTTACCGTGTGTGTCTGTCCTCAGCCTGTCCCCGAAAATGCCTTATGTAAACAACGAAGGACTTGAATCAGTAATGAAAGAGATGCTTCAGAGACAAAACAGCTTGAATGGAGAGAAACCAAAGGATGCAGAAAGCAGAGAGACAGATTTTGTTGATGGACTGACAACAACTTTAGAGATATCCCGCCGCAGGGGGTCTGCAGACAAAAACAAGTACAGCACGATTGGCTACCAGGCAAGTAGAACATTTCAATAACAGCTGTTTACCCTCATATCTGTCACTTTTCTGTCTAGTTTTAAGGAATATGTGTATGTCTCTTTATTTTGCATATCTTACTAAAAATTTTAAAATATGTGACTGTTGAATTTAAAAAGAAATTTTTATTTAATATTTTTTCCATTGTTGTTGTTTTCTTCTGAGCTATATGTTAAAACTTTTCAGAAAACATATTATTTAAACCAAACTATTAAAATTCTCTTATATAAACTTTTAAATTTGGCTTTATTATATAATAAATATTTAGCCTGCACAATTAAACAGTACACTGATTTTAATCAAAAAGTAAATAAAAATATTGGAGCTCTGTTAAGACCTGAAATGTTTGTTAGAGAGCATGAGTGTAGATAAAGTAGAGATAAAATCGTGAAGACATTTTAAACAATTTAGGTTATAAAAGGATATCCCAAGCTGGAGAATCTACTAAACAACTCTGGCCTTTTCAAATTAAAAGATTGTGTCACATCTATAACCCCATCTGATGGGCCAAACAATTAAACCGTTAATGAGTAAAGCTAGTAAGGAGCCCATTATAAATGTAGAGGAGCTGCAGAGATTTACGGTTCATGTAGGAGATCTATAGTAGCACAGTTTAAAAAAAAATTTACCTTAATTGGATATAAGGAATAAAAAAGCCATTAGTAAAACAAAAAAAAACAAAAAAATGAATAAGTACTGAAGATGCCTGGTGCCTGGTCAGAATAAGTACTGATGATGCCAGGCAGAGGTTGCCCTTTAAGCTGAGCAAGAACCCCCAAGATATAGCCAGAGCAAGGAAGTTTAGATCCAAGAGTATTCGTGTGTTAGAATGGTCTAGTCAAAGTTCAGATTCAAAATTAAATGAGAATCTATGGCAAGACCTGAGAGTTTTCAAAAGAGGAGTAAGCAGAAATGTTGGTGCCTTCAGGCATAACACTGGAGATCATAAAAAGATCTGCAACTGGAGCCAAATGTGAATGACTATTTTGAATTGAATCAAGGGGGAAAAATGCATACCACAGTTTTAAATTATTTTGTGTAAAATGTATCTTATTTAGAGTTATACACTTTACGTTGCTCTGTCATGTAAAAATCTAATAAGAGACACTGATGCGACAATATAAAAAGTATAAAAGGTGCTTTTTGCAAGGTTGTTTCTTTCATTTTTGTTGATATAATCTTTGAAAAATAAAGCTTTGATCTTCTGCTTTTAACTGACTAAATTGTACTATTATTTTTCTTTTTCTTAGAGGAAACCCAGGCAAAAGGTTGTGACTGACTTTGCAACTCTGAGTAAAGGATCATCTTCGGGATCCAAATCCAGAACGCCGCTTAAGCAGGTGTTTAGTGTGGTCAACCAGGGAGTGTCTGAGAAAACGTCTGAGGTATTGTTTTGTCTCTTGTTCATCAGGTTGCATTCTCACAAACCATGAGGCAGATACAGACCTGCTCCAACCATGTCCGCCCACATAAACACTTTAATCAGTGCAGCGTTACTTGTTCTGCTCTACTGGCTGTCTTTATATGTGACCACAAGAATTCATAACATTGTTTCCTTTACGAGAACTGCTGATATGCTTAATCATTAACTTCAAATAATTCTCTCTGCTTTCATTTTTTACCATCAACATGGCAGGAAAGAGGTCAGTTGGATTTGTTGGTCAAAGACCTGGAGGCTTTTGCTGTTCCTGCCAGCCTGAAATGGATTTGGAAAGAAGAAAGCCAGGGTACAACACTGGAAAACAGCTGGACAGACTTAGTGAAGTCACACTCAGTAAGAGACAGAGAGTATTCTTGCTTTATTTCATTAGTTTGTCTTCTTTTTTTTATTTTTATATAAACCTCATTGAACCTTTTCAGAAAATTATGTTTCAGTTCCACCTGTCTGCCTGAACCAGTCTTGCCGAAGTTTGTTTTAATGTGTAGTAGCAAATGGTGTCCTGCATATCGTTGTAAAAATGCCTCCTTTGTTTGCTCATTGCATACATTCCTCAAATATAATTAGCTGCTGCTTTTGTTGACTCTGCTTCAGCAAATGGCAAAAAAGCAGAGACACCAACAGGCGGCGCTGTGGGAGTTTGTACAGACTGAGCTTATCTACATCAACAAGCTGAAGATCATCAAAGACGTAGGGTGTCACTCTACAGATTCTTATTACAGTGACAGTTTTTCTGCAGTTTGCATAATGTGTTTCTACCTTTCACAGGTGGTTATTGCTGCTCTGGTCAACCTGAACCAGCATGACTTACTCCAGGAGGTTAGTCTGCAAAGCATACAGCTGGAGTTCACTGGAATATTACACATAGATAAAATATGCAGGCTTATTTTCCATGGTTCGGTTTAGCAGCAATATGCACAGGTTGAGAGAGCAGAAAAAACAAACACAAAAACAACAGTGAGTGGAACATTTAGCCCCACAATGTTTCCACTGAGGAGATGGAAATATAACAAGGCCAGTTAGTTTAAATGTAACTCTGTTCTTTATTTCTGTTTTTTTTTTTATTTTTTATTTCACTTCCTCTAGGTGACCCCCGAGCTGTTGTTCTCCAACCTACCCTCCATCCTGCAAGCTCATCAACTGTTCTGGCAGGAGGTGGTTTATCCCATGTTACATGAAGTACGAACAACAGGCAAACCTTTTGACCCCATGAGGTTGGAAGCCGGTTGCCTGCAGGTAAGAGCTCATTGTCTGCAGGTCTGCAATGTAAACACAGTGATGTTTCTGCCCATAAGTTATATAATGACCTATTTCCACACCTTAATGTTTCCACTGTGGGTGTTTTAACAGACTTGTACTTGCTGTTGTTGCTGAAATGGGCGTGATGGTTCTAAATAAGTTGGAATCATCTGATCAAAGAGGTTTATGTTTCAGTTATGGTTAAAAAAAACGCAGTCTATCGAAAGAGATGGTTTACATTTGACTCTGTGGAATTGTTCCTAGGAGTAACTCACCTGCACCTTTTCAGAGGAGGTCATGTTTGAAAGGAGATTTATGCTGTCTTAAACCCCTTTACTATCACAAAAGACTAGCATTTTACACAAGCTCTATTCAGTTCCACCAGTCCATTGTATCTAATCAGCAGGCAGGAGACTAAAGACCAGTTTTATATATTCAGCTAAGAACTCACAAATTTCTACATATAAACCAAAAATATCTACAGTACTTTAATGTCCCTTTTTGAATTGAAAAAATATCTATGTAAGATTGAGTCAAACACTAAGTAGAACAAGTAAATAAACACTTAAATGAATCATTATATAAATTTTATCTAAGAAAGAAACATATTTGTATTTTCGAATATATATTGTAATAAAAGGTGTTGGAATCATTTGGTTAAGTTGCATACAGATAAGAGCTGTGTGCTATGCAAACATCCCTGTATTAAATGCATATCTAAATCAAGATTATACTCTCTTCCTTAGAAACATATAAACAATGTGTGCTTCATGAGCAAATCGTTACTGGAAGAGTACCGTGATGTGTTGATTATAATGATGTAAAGAGGCTTGCTGACATTAGAGTGTAGATATGAGTTGTCTTCTGCTTTTGCACCAGTTCCATGAACGCTTCTCCGTCTACCATCAATACTGCTGGGAAGAGGAAAGCAACCTGGAGTTCACACGCAGGCAACTGGAGAGCAACCCCCATTTCATTGCTTTTGTGCAGGTACGGTGGAGCAGCAGCAGTGCCTCTATTTAACTTTTACTTTCTGAGAGAAAAAAAAATCATACCTTACAGTTATTATTAAACTGATATCCATTTTCAAATCTGGTAATTGTGGCGCTGTGGTTTATGATGTTTTTGTAACCCTGTGGGTGGCTTGACATCAGAGCTTTGCACCTAGCAAACCACTTTTCCCACCAACGTCTTCTCCAAATGATTCAGATATCTAGATCTCCAGTGTGAATGCTGTGTATATACAGTAGGTTGGAAAATAGACTACATGAAAATATCTACTGTTTATAGAGAGAAGAAAAACTGTGGGGGCTATAGTGGTTTTGTTTTGTTTTTTTATCTGTTTTGTACAACATCACCCCTCAAATGAAGTTATGACACCCTTTGTTTACAAATAAAACCCCACTTTAACAGGAAATAGTAACCAGTAGGTGTTAAAGGGTGGTCCAAATGACAAAAATCAGGGGCTGGTGATATTTTGAAAGCCAAACATACAGTTATTTCTTAATATGTTTTAGCCTTGTTGATAAGTTAATCCATCTAAGCTAATACCATTTCAAAGTGAACCTCACATATTACAGATTAATTACAGATAGAATGGTACATTTCAAGTTTTTATTAATTTTGATTTTACATAGGATACATTAAAAGTATCTTTCTGTTCAGCGTTACAAAACAGTAATTAGAAATAAAAAATGTTGCTGCTGCAAAAAGCAAAGATTCTAATAAATGTTTGGTTTGGTCCAACCTCCCTTTTCCACTGTAGCAGCATGATAATTTTTAATGTTCCTACATTTTAGAGTTTAGTTATAGCTAGGAGTCTCTGTTTATTGCTGGTTATTCTCCTTCTGCATAAGTTTCTGCCCCAGTGCAGCCTAGCATGGAGGCCATCTGCCTCTGATTCTGTTAAAACGTAGAAGAATCCGAGGTTGCTTTAAAAGCAGCCCTAAGTTCATCTACGTTTTTGAGTCGGATTATAACACTGAAAGTTCTACATAGGGCTCAGGTCAGAAAACATTCTTGTCACACAATCAAGCACAGTCAGCTACAGTTGTTAAAACAAGAGTTGGTACTTTCTGCAGTGTGGGAAGGTGTCAAAGCCTGCTGGAAAATTAAATCAGCCCCTCCATAAAGTTTGTCAGCAGAAGGAACCATCAGGAGCTCTTATATGTCATATTTAAAGACTGTGAGGACTGTGGACCTTATAAGAATCAGGAAATCAAACACCAGCAGATGACATCGCACCTGAGTCGTCGCTGTCTGTGGAAACTCCATCCTGGACCACAAGCAATGTGGATTCTTTAGCATCCTCAATCTTCTTCCAGACTCTGGGACATTATGATATGAACATTTTATTTTCATCTGAAAGAATGCAACATTGTAATTTATGAAACATTTGAGACATTTTGCTCCAAAAAAAACAGATTGGAGATTAAAAAGTCTGATGCAATCGGTTTAACCAGGGCTGTAGGAAGGGTTGTAAAAGAAATAAAACTAATACAGGGGAAAATACAGTCCTCACTGCAAACAGAGAGATAAGAATGTGTCTCTGTGCTTCGATTTTATTATTAGAGTAAGGACCATTCATACCATATTTTACCAGTTTTCAATTCCTTTTTTTGCAAACTGTTTGGTTTAGGTGTGAACAACCTAAACTCAATTTAGGGTGAGGTATTGATATGCAATGATTAGGTCTGAGTTATAGTCCTGGTTAGGGTATAGAAAGGGTTAAAAATAACGGAAAAGCACACAGACCTCACTACATATAGCATAATGAGAATAAATGTATTGTGTTCTTGTATGTCATACATAGTAGGACCCTTTTTATGGAAAAAATAGGCCATTGTGGGGACCCCATAAAGGGAATTGCTGTTTTAGGGTCAGGGGTCACATTAACTGTAGGACTAAGGTGTGTATTTTTAGGTTTAGGGTAAGGGTCACGCTTAGGCTGTATAAATTAGTGGAAGACAATGGAAACATTAAAGATAGTGAGACAAGTTTGCGTGTGTTTGAACACCCAGCTTCAGTGATACGTTTTTGCTCAGGTGAGCAGTATTTCACATGATTATGAAGCCCAAACCATATTTCTATATTTATCAGATTGTGTGCTGTTTTTTTAATATTCAAGCTTGGTGGAAAAACTAATTGTGTGGTTAAAAATGAACAGAAATAAACCCCACAGAGATTAAAGCTAGGTGAATTAATAATACACATTTTATTACTGAGATGCACCAACACACCCCAAAGAAAAGCCCATTTAAATGAAATGGAATTTAATTCAGGGCTACACAAAATAGAATTTTTTTAAAGATTGTTTGGGAGATTATACAGACATTATATACAAGTTAACTATTTGGCATACCTAAGATAATATTGTTGTGTTTTTTAACTTATACAGTGGGTGGAAAAACACCCTCAGTGTGAGCGAATGAGGCTTGGAGATATGCAAGCCAAACCACATCAGAGGATCACAAAGTATCCCCTGCTGCTCAGAGCTGTGCTCAAAGAAACCCAGGAGCATCGTGTTCAGCAGGCCCTCAAAGCAATGGTGAGGATTTGATTCAGTGCTGGTACTCATCTTACTTAAAGTGTAGTATTTATCTCTGACTGCATGTCTTTTTTCCTGCTTCTTCCCAGTTAACCACTGTAAACAGTTTTTTAGAAAGTATCAATGGCTTCATGCAGCTGAAAGATGAGGAGCTGGCTCTCTCTATCTCTGCAGAGAGGCTGGAGGGATATGAGGTGGAGGGAATTAATGAAGAAGTCGACAAGGTAAAAAAGATTTTGAGGATTTTACACAAAATTGTAGTAATTCATTTGTCATTTTGTTCAATTTAAATAGCTTTATGAGTACATTTTTGTCAACTGTTAAATGCTTTTGGACTTTATGAAATCTCTTTATTTATTTTGGACATTGGGCAAAAACTCTACGATTAATTTATTGCAATGTTTAGTTGTTTTTGTATGTTTTTTTTCTTCACATATGCAATCACAACTATGACAAAATACCTATGTGTATATTAAGTATATTTTTGTACAAAGATTATAGGATAATATATCAGAGGTTCCATGCCTTTACAATACATAGCAAACATAACTATGAAATGTTATTTAGACCTTTCTTACCCTAAATGCTCACATTTGATGCATATTTTTATTGACTGAGATAGAAGTCACAAAAAGGTAGTTGGAACTTTATACTGAAACAAAAGTAAGAAAATATCCAGGGAAATATTGATCATGTGTAATAGTGAGACAATTACATCACTTCTTCATAGTGTCCAACACCATTAGCCACCATGATTAAACTTTATCAATAGTGCAGTATGTTCACAGTTATGTGGAATAAATTAATGACCAGCTAAGCAGTCTTGGGAAATGTAAAAACATTAATTAACCTCAAACATCAGTACTTAAGAGAGTAAAAGCAATCTAAACAATGCAACAATGCAAATTGTTTTAATATCCCAGGATAAGAATGGTAAATAAACAATCCTCTCTGACATTTTAGCTGAGCTAGGATGGAAATGTTAAAATAGGCCAAACCAGTACCTATTTGAAATTACATAATCATTTATCCCTGCTATTAGTTATTTTATACTCTATTTGGGAATGTTTGATATGCTATTCTAAAATTGATTGTTTAGGTTTCATTATCTAACATTATCATTGTCTACTGGGAGGAAATTTTGTTATATGTCTCCTGTAAATATCTACCCATTGAGGTAACCTATAGTTACTTTGTATTGATCAGGGGTAATGATCCGTTCCATAAGATGAAAGTCCATTGGCTAAAATGGGCATTATAAACCCATTTATTGGGAATAAGTTACAACTCTGAAGTCTTACTAAGATAATACTAAGTGAAGATTATCAGCTCATTAAATGGTGAATAGATTGAAGTCAAACTAAATACTAAACCTAGATTTGTTGCTGCGGTTGAAAGGTCGTCCGGGACGTCTGTCGGTTTGACCTGAGATATCCCATTAGAGGAGTGGGTCCTAATGTGGTACGTAAGCTGCTCCTGGAGGACAACCTGAAGCTACGAGGCAGAAAGGACAGCAAGGTAAGTTAATTTCATACTGAAAGGCTCTGTCATTTTTAATCATGGTTCTACTTAAATATCGTTCAGGATTCGATAAAAATAAGTATTTATTTGTTCATGATTTGCAGGTGGAAGTGGTGGCTCTTCTGTTTTCAGATGTTCTCCTTCTGACTAAAGTGCAGAAAAAAGCGGAGCGACTGAAAGTGGTTCGACCACCTCTGGCACTAGACAGAACACACTGCGACTCATTGAAAGATGGCTGTGGGTACATCTATAAATAAGCCTAATATATTCTGAAGTTCTGCATGAATCTTATAAAAAAGCGTCTCTGAGCCACAAAGCCCTAATTTTTCCTCTTCTCTCAGACTCCTTCGTCCTGGTGGAGGTGGGTGAGCTGCAGTGCATGATGAACGTTTTCATCCTTGTGACCAGCACCCCAGAATGTTGTTCCAAATGGGTCAAAAACATCCAGAGTGCGAAGGTAAAATCCAACCTCTTTATCAAGCTTTTGAAATTTGCTGTGGTCTAATTCAGTATTCACATTGTTTCTTTAGAAATTATCATGTTTTTAAATATCTAAAGAATCACTACATTTAACACATAACTCTTTAACTACAATATATTCTGAAGACATTTCTTTAAACATTTTAGATAACCGAAAACAAAACAAAAGCAAAATTGCAAATATTATATACCCAATCAAAAGCTCTGAACTGTTAGTCATTTTTTTATATAAAAAAATAATATAGAAATTAGATTCTTTTTTTTTTACTAATTCCCTTCAATGCACTTCATGCACAATCTTTTTTCTTGTTACATTTCTGCCCTAAAGTTATTATAACATCACACTGAAATATGTAAACCAGCAGCTGTTTGCATAAAAACCTCTGCTGATTTGTATATTTTTTTAAATTTGTAAATTTCTCCTATTTATAACAAAAATACAGCAATTAATGATAAATTAAGTCTCAAATTATTCAATTCTGTCATGCCTACAATTAGTCATAACAGATTCTAGCAGCTTTTCCTAGAACCCTAACTCACTCCTTATGGGAAAAGGCATCGCAAAGTGTAACAAACAACTTCTTAAACTCCAGCAAAAGTTTAATTTAATTAAAATTATAATTTTATTTGATAAAACATACAATAACAAAAAAAAAATGTAAATCACTCAAAGAATAAACATCAGAACTAAAAATCCAACTAATGTAGAAAATTCACCTATAAGTTAAAAAAGGGCTTTAGATTCAGTAACTGTGCAATGAGCCAGGTGTCAATCACACAACATTTGACTAAACACAACATTGATGGTTTCAGGTTGTGATGAGAGTTTACAGCTCTTATGGCCTATAGATAGAAGCTGTTTCCAAGTCTTTTTTTTTCTCCTCTTTGGGGGGGGGCAGTAAAGAGAACAGACAGTATTATTTTCCTGGTTCTATTCATACATAGAGAGTAAGAAGGAAGATCCAGGAAGGACATGAAGCAGCCACGGATCTGTTCTGCTGCTCTCAACATCCTCTGTGGGGTTCACAAAGCAGAGTCTCTGCTGGGATGTTTTGATTATAGCCAGGATATTTGGCCATCTAGGTTAAGTTGTAGGCGGTGTAATGTGAATCCCACGCAGCTTGAAGGTTAAGTCAGGTGACTGTGACAGCTACTTTTCCAGGACGTTTTCCAAAGCTAATTCTTAAAGAACAGATCCTATCCTATTTACATTCCAGTGATGCTGGACCTTCAGCCTCCTTATAGAGTAAAATACAGGAGGGCATTATAAACAGTCTAGGTCAAAATGATACAGCTTTTATATTTGTCTCAAAAAAAAAAAAAGGTATATTCAAGGTCAGTTTTTATGTGTGTCTACACACTCTAAAAATAAAATGCTTTCCCAGATTAAATGAATTGCTCCAATTGGTTAATAGTAATTGAATTAAGTTGATCCATCTGAATTTTTTAGGTTTAGAAGTTGAAAAATTGAATCAATTATCTCATTAAGCTGATGTTGTGTGATTGATTTCATAAAAACAAAGGCAAATTGTTCTCATTTTATGAGTGAAACTAAACTAGAGGGTGATGAGGACAATGGATGACAGTATTTAAGCAAAAACCGAAAAACATTGGATTTTTCACAGGCTGCATTTAGGGCCACTTAAAAATTTAGCCTCTGTATTTTTTACTAGAGGTTGCTGAACCCTTTGGTGTGAAGATCATTGTAAAACAAGATAATCTTAATAAATTAAACTGAGATTATTACACTTAACACACACCGGACAGATAGAGTAAAATTAGTCTGAGTGTGGATGGGTGGGGGTTGGTGTGTGTCAGGGGGACTTTGGCTTGCATCCAGTCCCTTACATCCTTTACCAAAATCATATTAAAAAACTATGACATGTTTAAAATAACTAACTAAGAAAATTTTAAGCTGTTGTTTGTTTGCTGTTGTTTTATTAGGAGGAACTGTTGAGCCTGAGAAAGAAAGAAGACAACAGGCTGGACAACGTTAGGTTACATCAGCTAGAGTCCAAACCTGCTCAAGACATCAAGAATGATGACATGGAGATAGAGGAACAGCCCCTCAAGCCATTAAAGCAGAGAAGCCTTATGGAGGAACTTAACGATAAAATAAACAAGCAGTCGTTTAATGGATCCGAGGAAGCAAATCAGAATCATCCATCAGATCAGTTGTCTCCAAACAACTCTGGACTGCCACCTATGTACCCAAAGCAGGGCAGCAACACACAGAATTCAGTGCGTAAGAACATCCCGACTCGCCAGCCAGCATTTAAACAGGAATGGATAGAAATGGGAACAAGGAAAGGACTTGCTAGGAAACCATTGGAGGAAGATGGGAAAATAGTTGAGACTCGGTTGACAAACAATCAAAGTACAATGTGGAAACACAGGGGGGATTTGGTTTCTAAATCAGTCAATCATTTCACTCCAATTGAAACTGCAGGTCAAGGAAGATACAACCCTCCTAGACAACCAAGACGTCTAATAGATGAACTTCCAGATGTTGACTACCCCACAGATGATGAGACTACTTTACAAGTTCCTCATGAACCAATAATCATGTCTAGGCAGCAGTTTGTAAGACCACCTGTAGAAACACAAATATTAAAAAGAAGCAACTCAGATATGCAACTCACGACACAGGACACCAGGAAAAACTCTGTCTCCAGTCATATTGGAGATGCAGAAACTCCCCCTGACACTGCTGGCTTCCCCCAAAACTTAAAATCTCCTGGGTTACGGAAGAGAAGGCCAGGCAGCACCAATCAGGGCCCTCCGACTCCAACATCCAAGCAGTTCCTGCAAGAGCCAACTCAATCTCTGGCTGCTCCAAGCAGTTATTTGAATTCAGACACTGAAAACAGCTTAAACCCAAAGAGAAACTCCCTTCCTGCTAGGTTTAACTTAGACCCCCAACGAGGGGTCAGTCCGATCCCCCAGAGGTCCACCAAAAGCAAGACTCCAAATCCACCCTTGAAGTACTCATCGGACATTGAAGCCTTTTCTGAATCTGAGCTCCCAGAAATGAAATTCCAGAACATAAAGCCCAAATTTAAAGACTTCAGGAGTTCCTCCAGTCCTAACATGCTAAGCAGAGAAGGGCAGGGACCTCGTAGACCCTCTGATAGCTTGTACACATCAACCAAAGAGGAAGAACGTCCCAGCTCAGGATACAACCCAAATGAGCACACTTCACGTGTTGAGGGAGTTTTGGAAAGAGCCAAAGAAAGGGCAAAAGATAAAGGTGGAATAAAAAAAGACAAGCAAGCAAATGCAACCAGTCCAAAGTCAAGATACCTGCGTCCTTCCTCCCCATTTTACAATGCCCCGTCGCCCACACCCAGCGAGGGAGGTAATGAAACAGATGTGGAGGAGGTGGCACTGATCAGACCCAGAGTCCTCACAGTGAGTGCAGGATGGAAGGAACAGCTGGTGGACGGAGAAGAGGATGACAAAAGCAGCAGGTTAGTAGGAAGTTCACCACTGTTTCTACATACATTCAACTTCATGTCGTTATGGCAACAAGAGGAACTTTAAACAAACATGCATACAGGAGGCATCCGAAACAATGCACATTTCTTTTTTTTTACCTTTTTAAAATTTTAAATACACTTTAATGTGCTTTTGGGGATTTTGTGTGAGACAATAACACAATATAGCAAATTATAACTGGATTTAAATACGAAGCAAAATATTCATAAGCAAAACTTATATTCATAAGTTTTTAAAGGTACGTGGTCTTATAAGACATACTAATCCAAACTTAAAGTATTCATTGTCCAAAAGTTAGAAAAATTGCATACACCATAAAATTAAAATATATAAAACCAATCTAAACGCTCACCTGCAAGAAACTTTTCTTTTAAATCACAGCAGCACCCCAACATTTACTTAGGCAAGACAAGTTTATTTGTATAGCAAAATTCCATACAAAAATAATCTAAAGTGCTTTACTTAAAAAGTGCCCCCTAATTTCGGCCCTCTACGCAGCCACATTTTACCATAAATGGTCACTGCGAAGGACCTCATCAAAGTTAAGATGGATTTTAAAGGGTAGAGCAATAAGTTTATGTTTGGCTGTCATCCCAACCTCTAATTGTACTGAGGGCTCGCTGGTTGCCAGGTTTGCTAACTGGTGGCTGGCAAACATTTTATTTAACGGTCCAGAAGGAAGGTGGTGACCTGTCCATGGCTTCTAAGCACCTTTGTCTCTTTAGGTTTGCACCAATGCTCAGAAACTTGACCTATGTTCACCCTTATTTTACTTTGGGTTCGCTTGAATCTCAGACTTCCATTGTAGAGAAACAGAAATTCCTCAGAGCAGTAATTTGGCCATTAATTATGTGGCAACACCTGCGCTCCTACTACTTTTTTATATTTGGTGCAGAATTCTTTAGTTTCAATGTTGGCATTGTAACCAGAAGTGAATTTTTATGTATTTGGGACCTTTCAAAATGTATCAAAACAAGACATACTTTTATTCTGCACCATTCTAGCTGACATGTAAATGTATTATTTTAGAAAAAATACTCTTATACTCATATTTTGATGAAAAAACTTGTAACTATGACCCTCAATGCTATTTTCAAAGGAATCCATTTTGAAGACAGTGAAAAAAATTAATCCGAGGCAGAAATAGATGTCTTGGTAAGTGAGGTGAAAATTCGGAATAAAATAAATGTCGTAGCCAAAATAGTGATATGAAAAGTAAAAGGAGGTACTTTGAATGGCAAGACATTCACAATCTGTTTATATTAATGCAATCCAAAAACGCAAACAGTATTACACTGAGAGTGGGCTAAGATATCACAGAGCAATAGATAATTTCACATAAATATTTGACTGAATACACCTCAAACTTCTAGTAAGATTATTTTACAAAGATGATTTCTCTACATAGTGAAGAAGATCAAGGACAAAAAAAAAAAAACAACAACAACAAAGAAAAACCCCTATGAGTTACTGCAACATTTGATATCTCTTTGGGATTAAGAAAGTAATTTTGAACTGAACTGAATTGAATTTCAGAGTGGATAAAGAGACTCAGGGTTGATTTGCATGTTACACATACTTGTGTTGATCTCTGGGCCACCAAACATATATTTTATATGTTTTCAAAGAATTGTTTAACCTTTATCCAGTGTTTCAGTCTGAGAAAAAAAAAGTTATTTCCACAAACCAAAGTCAGAAACTGCAAGAACAGGAATGATCCCCTTTCTAAACTAAGACAACCAGGGTGCGTAAAAGACTGAAACAAGACAATCCAAAAATCACAAACTTATTGCTAGATGAGAGAAAAAAATAGCAGAAAAACATTATTGGGTGTTTTTTTTTTTTTTTTTACAAAGCCAATATGGCTTTTATTTTGTTTTTAAAAATATATAAAATATGTAATATCTGTGGCTTTTAGATAAACTTTAAATGAGGAAGAGCAACTTCTGCAACAAAACTATGCAAAGACTAAAAATTATATTCAATATTTGTTTTGAAGATCTCAAAATTTTATATCATTTGGGCTTTTGCATCTTTGCATTTTATATCTTACTTTTATCTGCATTTTACTTTTGTATCAAGAGTGTCAGAAAATCCATACTAAAGTTTAGATTTAGAAAACATAAAAGTGCTAAAAGGCCCACACCAACAATTATATGTTGTATATTTGAAAAATAATGAGTATTCTTATTATTTTTTATTCTTCATCTGCATAATCTGTTACCAAGAAGAAGCGGGAGTTACGCATTTAAAACCATGACTTAGAATAGAAATAATCGAGGGCATCAATGTTTCCGTTGACCTCAGTGCTTACAGACACACTGTGGTGTTTTAGCATCAGGGACAGAAAGACTTGCATAACTCTGTATTATCTGATGCAGGCTGCACTACTGCATGCTCAGTATGCTAACCCTGATTTTGATAGAGCCAACTTGATACTGTATGACATAAATTCAGATTCCGTGTTGGTTTAATTTGTTGTGCAGTTTTTCATATATATTATATCTTTGTAATAGTAACAGTGCAAAATTAAAATGTGTCTCAATAATCTGTCCATAGATATAGAGACTCCGTATGTATGACCCTGCCTTACCTCAAATGCCTCATTTTAAGGCCAAAACCAGCCTGGATACCTCAACAACACGTTGGGACTAGATATACATACAAGCTTGAGAGAACTTGCTCATGGTTTAGAAAATTAAAAAAATATATAAGTAAATTATTTTATTATATTAATCATGCATCATCCTTTCTAATACTACCCTGGGCAAACATATATGTAGCTCAGTTCTGAACTGGATAAAACAGTCCTATAAATACCTAGAAAAAAAATTTTACTTTTGTAAAGCAAGCATTTGAAAATTGCTTGTGTAATTCCTTTTACACAAGTTTGGAGTCCTCAAATGGAAATAGTGCTATGTAATATCATTATTTTCAAGTAGGTTTGTATAATTTAGTAATTTTATAAATCCTTAAGAAAAACCAAACATTTCACATGTGTGCTTTCACTATTAGGAAAAGGTCCAATCATTGCTTTGAGGCACTACACTCTCTCGGATGCTGCCTCTGCAAGTCTTTGATTAAGTCAGTTTCAGCTATAATCTCACTTGACAAAAGTATTTTGATTCTTTACTACATTTTTGGCTTAACAGTGGTGTAAACTCTGGCAATCATGACCTTTAGTCCAAGTGCTTTGTATGTTTTAGATTTTTGTCCTACTTTTAAAACACTGAACGCGTTGCAATCGCAGATGTTTCGTAACAGGAAGGTATCTCAAACAATCAAGGCCAGGGACCCCGAGTACAGAAACCACAAATAGATTCACTCTTCCACCATGCTTGGTGTTATGTAGTCATGCATGCAACAAAATATATATCAAAAAAGTTACAGCATAACTTTATAGTCAAGGTTACTATATATTAATTAGCATTTTCCTAAAATTAAGAACCAGTTTTGACTTAACATTTGTTTTAATAATTGGAGTTGCTATAGCTGTACCCAACATGAAATATTTCTCAGTGTATTTTACCTCAATACTTTACCTCAGTATAAGAGCTTTTTTCCCCCACATATTTATCTTAAAATGTGCCACATCCAAGTTTGTGGATATAAATAATTCACCCAAACTACAATTCTCTGTCCTTAAAATAGTGTCATTTGCTAATAATTCACATCCTTACTGCTCAGGGTTATTTTGTCTTTTATAACCCTTTAGCTCAACGTTTTTTATGAGGCTATTTATCTGATGCTGCTGTTTGGTAGCTGTTGTTAGCAAAAATGTATTTCTGCAAGGCCAACTTGTCTCTATTTGACTGCTGAACTATTACTGTATAAAGAGGGCAGTTGGAACATTTTGTAAAATTTATTTCTCAATGTGTCCGTCTGTTTTCTACTGAAATGAGTTAACAGGGAGGAGTTGGCCGGTAACATACTGAGTGATATATGAGAATGGAAAATTAGATATTTCTGCCTTGCTCATGTTTTTAACCACAGCACTCAGTGAGCATTCTGAAGTCCTCATTATCAGGCTAAATTGGTTTAGCTTTTTCCAGACACATTTTTACAATTATTCTTTTTAATTAGTAAAATGCATGTTTTTATACTGATTATCTGATTGGTTAAAGGTCTTTAGAGATGTATTAATCACCGAACATGCAGGTGCCAGGCCTCTGCGCTTTGACATGCATGCAATGTATTTATATCCTTTTTATTTATAAAAAGGAATAGAAATTATAACATTGGAATTTATTTTAATGTTTTTAGATCCTTAAAGTTTCTGGTCATCAGCTGTTTTGCGTATGTCTGCCTCATATAATCTCAATGTATACAATTATGATTGTTGTAGTTTCAAAACATTTAATGGGTATGAAGACTTTTTTGCTGTTCAACTCCTGAAACAAACCTCTTTAACGCTTAGATGCACCATAATTTGGATTTAAACATAAAACCTGACTGTTTTATCAACGTATATATGCAAAAATCTGTTTTAAGGGTCTGTTTCCATTTCTTTGTTTCAGTAATACCCCTTTAAATGGCGTAAATGTGGACTGGACAGGCTGGTGCTTCGATGACGACGAAGTCATGGATCACATTGCTCCCAGAGGGGAAGGACTTCTGGAGGGAATCAGCCGAGTTTTGCCTGACTGGGGTTTCATTGAAGGTCAAGAGCAAGACGATGGAGAATACAGTCAGGTGTAAATCTGGAAAAAGACCCTCAGTGAGCAATACAAAATCAGTCCTGTTAAATTAGCTAAAGACCTGGCAGTGAGAATGAAATGTTTAGCTAAAGAATAAAAAAGCAGGAATGCAGATTGATAAGTATGAGTTATGGTTGCACTAGCAAATGCAAAAAATGTTTCTTCAGTATCAAAATTTATGAGCAAAGCTAATTTGTAAAATATTGTAAAATATTCAGAATCATGAATATACTGTAAATTCTGCAATTTTATATTGTGATTTATATGATATTTTATTTATATCACCCACATCTTCTCTTTTAGCAGGAGAATTCTGTACATTAGAAATAAAAACAACTTTATTTCTGTTAAGTGCACTTTATTTTTTATATACATATACATAATAATCAACACAATTTACAGCTGAAATTAAATTACAGATTGAATTCCTTTATAGTACCTGCTACAAAGTCTGCTATTAAGTTATTTACAAAATATGTGCAAATAATATCCTATATAGGATTTTTACATGAAAAATGACCTTTCACCAAGAAGTACAACTGGAAATGTGCTCTTGCAAAAAAAATCTAAAGGGTTCTTTTCAGTTTTTCACTCGGTTCTTTTCTAACTCTTCACGCTCGTTGGAGATGGTGTGAACAATAGTCTCCAGAGCGGGATATTGAAGAATCCTTTTCCTCTGCAAAGAAGAGATAACACTCAGTTATTAAAGGCAAACAAATAAGAGCTGAGGAGTATTCGTGAGACCTATGATTTATTTATCAGATTTAAAGAATCGATCAACCTGAGGTTGGGTTTTATGGGTCAGGATTTTAGTTTTGGCAATCATTTTTTTCCCGTTTGAGGGGGAAAAAAACAACGAATTTCCAGAATTTTTCAGTATAGTTTCTAAAGGAACTGAAATGTTTAACTTACCCTTTGGTGATTCTTGTACATCTGAGCGAGGATCAGTAGCAGAATGACGAGAAGAAAGCTGAGGCCGATCACGGTGCCGGTGTTACTTGAGGCTGCTGATGATTTTTCTCCACTCAGACCAGCTAAAGCAGAAGAGAAAGATTATGTTGTTAGATTTCCAATAAAGATAAATCCAGTCTCCTTATGAAGTGAGCATTTATTTCAAGCCTAAGTCTTACCCATTAGATAAGCCTGCGTGGTCACGTTTCCCAAAAGTCCACTTTTCCCAAAGTAACGGCATGTCCATTCACCCCAATTATCTTCCACTGTAATTGTCGGTCCATGCAGGATTGACCCAACTGATTTTGTGCCATTGATGTCATAGGTCACATGGACCCACTCGTAGTCGGTGACTTCGCTCGAGTCTGACAGTTGGCAGCTCAGCATCACAGAGCCTCTCTTCTTTGATTTGACAACTGAGGAAAGAAGAATTAAAAACATTAAAATAAACATATTACTGCGAAAAAAATTAGAAGCAGCTGGATGCGTTGTAGAAACATACCTTTAGCAACAACAAGCTGCATTGACCTTGTCAGTGTTTGTGTTTTTACGATTCCCGTGCACCTGTACTTGCCCTCATTTTCAGGCTGGACCTCTTCAATTATAATGGACTTGTCCGAGGGTGATGTAGAAACAGAGCGGTTCTTAAACATGGGCGAAAATTCGCTGTCCAGTTTCTCCACCATCGCCCAAGTGGGTGAAATCCCCGGAGAGAACATACAGGGCATCGTGAACGGAGACCCCAGTGCAGCATATAGTTTGATGTTGTCCTTGGATGGCTGGATTATTCCTAAAAAGGAAAAATGTATTTTATAAGTGTGATCTAAATCAGTACAAACCCCCAAAGCACTTAAATGATCCGATTCTCACCTCTAAAAGAGAGCTGCGCTGTGGCTTTCCATACATTCTTGGACTTGTGGATGAAACATGTCCAATTTCCTGCCAGCTCTTCTAATGCCTTTTCCTTGATGAGTCTTCCACTTTGGTTTTTTATGACTGAATTCTTTGGCTCGTATGGAATACTGTTCACCATCCAATTAACTACAGCACCTTCAGGCCAAGGTGACATGGTACATTGAACAGACACGACATCCCCCAACATAGGAGCCGACGGAGAGAATGACACTGTGAGAGAGGAAGGAAAAAAATTAAGTTTTAGTGTTCAATAGTAGCACAATTTCTGCACCTCAGAAGCTTAAATTTAGCAAAGAAAGGAATGGCTAAATCTAATCTGTAAACTTCATTTATAGTTTTTCAGCTTATCCAAAGAATGCAACATCAGCGGATCTTGTACTAGAATTTCTTTCTACCAACAGTAAGAAATGCCAGAAATACAAGAGCTCAAACTAAAACCTTGAGTTTCTTACCTTGAAGAACTCGGAGCATAATTTCTTTTTCTATAACACGGCCTTTGAATTCCACCTTGCATTTATAAAGTCCGCCATCTTCCACCTTCACATCGTTTATTTCTAGGCTGTACTTTCCTTTGACAAAGTCGGAGTGTGGGCACCGCACCCGTGAAGACCCTTTCTGAAACCAGCTAGAGCCCAAGTACTGCAGACCGCTGCTTTGCTTTCTCCAAACCGTGCTGTGTTAAAAAAAAAAAGAAGAAACATCAGAGTCAGGAACCATGCAGATAAACTATGAACAGACAAAATCTCTTTATCAATAAGGTAAAACATCTATATATTTTTGTTTAAAATTGGAAATACATGAAATAAAAACATTTGGTACTAATGACGTTAAAGGATAAGTAAACGGAAAAATATATCTTAAAGGCATCTGGATTTATTTTTATTTTTCGTATTCATTTTTAGTTTTGTATTTATTTGTGAGCTTTTTGTAACAGTCAGTTAATAGGACCAGTAAGTCTATAGACAAGTGGAATGGTCTCCAGCTGTGCAGGTAAAACAAAGACATTTTAGGGTCTATTTGCAGAGACAGAATAGAAATAAAAATTATTTCATGATTGATGCAGCACATCAAATATGAAATAGTTAAATAAACACTGAAATATTGTTCATGTTTTTGATATTTTTCTTATCTTTTAATAAATACTATACACAGCATCATCAAATCAAATCTTGATAACCAGTTACTTAATTTTGTGCTTAAAAAATGTTTACAGAGTTAATTTGTTTATTTACCTTTGATTTGATTTCAACATTAATCTAATTAGTTATTTTTCTATTTTAAGTAGTTGTGTATGTTATAAATTATTAATCAGTTGTACTGAAGCAGAAGGGAAATCAGCATGGATAAGCAAAGAGTGCTGAGATTTGTGCCTTACCCTTTGTTGTCTTTACTCCAGGTGATGGCAGCAGGATCACACTGTGGTATTTCACATTTACAAGGTAGCACAACCTGGGAACCTGCCTCAGCCGTCACCTCTGTCATCTCACATCTAGCTCCTAGAATTACAACACAAGATGAATAAACTGTGAAAATGAAAACTCACAAAAATTTAGAAATATATATGTGATGCTTTTTAGATCTATTTAAAAAAAACTTGTAAAATTACCTGTTGTGAGAAGGAAAATCCCTCCAAAGAGGACAATCTCCACAAGCATAATTTTACTGCTTCAAATGTACTCCCTCAGTTAAAATAAATCCTTCAAATTGGACCAGGCTCTATTTTCCACCTCCTGGATACGGTTGCAGTCCTTCACTGATGTTCTCTCTCATGTGCTTTTATCTCGTTCAGCTTGGGGAGGTTATATATGAGCCCGTGGGTGAAAGTGGAGGCAGACTGTTGGGTAGTTCCTCTGCAGATCATGTGACTTCAGCTACGGGGGAGACTTTGATGCGCTGTGGTTTTGTCAGACTGGAAACTGTAAGACAGAGAAGTAAACAGGGAGCACCACTTCCTCCCACGGATTCTCTCTATCCTTTTCTGGTTTCCAATTCTTCTAAGTCTTTAACAGTTTCTACAAATTAATAGCTCACAAACAAAACATAGAAAAGTAAACAGAAGAAAGGTTCTTGACCAAACTCGGTAACATAAAACATTATGCTTTAGTGTCAATATACTTCATCTCCAATGGAGTATTGACCTTTGGTGTAATTTATTTTAGTTTTCTATATTGAATCATACTGAATGTTTCTTGTTTACAAATTTTGTCAGTGTCATTCATGGAAGCTCTGGTTGTTTTTACGAAACTGCAACGCCAAACACACTGCGTCACCACTACGTCACTGCCAGTCATCTACGTTCACGCCCCATGGTTAATGCTACCAAGTCGGATTTTTAGCAGCAGCCTGAAAATGAGAGCAGGTCTCAAAGCTTGATAATCTGGATATTCATAAAAATGAATCATCTCCTCCATTCTCATGTCTTCTCTTTCCTATTCGTCAGTTCTTAGACAACTGCAGCAGCAGAAGAAGAAACAGACCCACACTGTTAGGCAAAGGATTGATTCACATCTCATATCTTTCCCGCAAATTTCATATAGGGATGTGATTAATCAGAAAGCACAGAGATTTTTCAGAACAAAGACGTAAACATGGTGTAATAATTGTCTGTCATGCAAACACTTAGCCTACACTGTTTAAAAGGTGACCCAGTTAAGTGTTTCTCTTGTGTTGTTGCCTCAGCACTTCTTATATCAAAACAATTTACTTTTAAGATAGAAGTTTCTTCAGTGGAATAGAAAGGGATTTTACCTGTAGTTGGGAACTCTACTTAAAAAATATTTAAAGTGAATTGACTTTGCTTTACTATTATACACTTCCACATGTAGATTTCCTATTTTTATGCAGTGCACAGAGGCTCTCAGAAGTGCACATGCATGGTTATATTTTTACCAACCACAATTTTACAATAAAAATAAATAAATCTAAAAATGTAAAATATATGCAATGCCCTGGTTTCAGAGGTGTGCACAACCTTAAACAAATGACTTTTTGAAATACCTTTTTAAAAAAAAAAAAAAAAAAAAAACAAGTCTCTAAATCTATCAGATTATGAGGATATCTTTTGTTCACAGGCCTCTTCAAGGCTTCACAGAGTCTGTTTTAAATGTATATGGATGCATGTGTCTATGAAGCTCTGACCCTCAGCATGCAATTGGCCTTTTGCAGTTATGGGTCTCAGCCTGAAGAAAAAGAAAAGCTGTACAGTATGACACTTTTGGTGGGAGAAAATAATCCATCAGCAGCTTAATCTTCAGTAATAAGGGTTCTTAATAGTCTGAGACAGTAAAGATTCTCAGTTGAAAAAAACATGTTTCTGTGGTATTGATTGTTCACATCAAAACCTTCATATGAACTCATGAGATTTATAGATCATGACCTAAAGAATGAGATCTCTGATGCAAGCACATGATGCAGGTGTCCTCCACTGGCTGGTTGGTCTCCGCCTTTCAGTTGGAATACAACATCCCTCTGTTCAGGTAGAAAAGGAGAAGAGCCCCTTTGTGTCTCTGATTTGGACACATTTTTTAAATATACTACTAGAAAAGAATTTCCATACAGTTTTTCGCCCTGGAATACTTAACTTACCTAAATAAACTGAAAAATATACCTAAAGAATGAATGGGGGGCATCAATGCAGGCATTTAATCACATTGTGGCTCAAGTAAGGGAAATATGGATTACATTCTCATCACAACTAAATAACTTCTACCACATGAATCTATGAGAGGAAACCTTACTTTTCAACAAGTCAGAAAATATTGGGGGGTTCTAATGGTCCATCCATCCATCCATCCATTATCTTACACGCTTGTCCCAATTGGGGTCGCGAGGGGTGCTGGTGCCTATCTCCAGCAGTCAATGGGCGAGAGGCGGGGTACACCCTGGACAGGTTGCCAGTCCATCGCAGGGTTCTAATGGTCATGACAGTTATTTCCACTGATTTAGATAAAAAGCTGCCTTTGAACTAAGTCTAATACAGTTAATCTCTTTCTGCAGTTTTTTTCCGTACACAAGAAAAACCAGACAGTTCCGGCATCTTTTTTTTTTTTTTTTGCAAAAAAAGAAAAGAGAATCCTTTGGCATGCAATCAGATTAAGACAATACATTATCAGTGATTAATGCTGTGACTTGCATGTATCTTTATACACTATGCTAGATGCAATGAGATAAAAAGATAAAACACCTTCCTAAATTTACCCACTGTGGGAATGTGGTATTTCTAATCTATTATATTATATTTTCAGTCTGTGGCATTGAAAAGTTTCAAAGGAGTCACAGATTGACAACAGCAATGGTTGACATTCAGAAAGTAAGGAGTGCCATAATTAATTTATTCATCTGTTCATCTCCTTTGCATAATGATAACAAATCAAGGAGAAATGCTGTTTTCAAATTTCTGCTGGCATTTATTTATTAAATCGTACACTGAGATGCAATTATTAAACCAGCATATCAGCACTCTTAAGCCAGTATGAAGATACTGTCTAGAGCATACCATCCTAAATAATTACAAGACTGGCTGCAATGGCACACGACAGGTTGAGGACACATGTATTTTGTTCTCTACAAGCAGAAGGTTGGACACTTCCAGAAATCTACCCCTGGAGTGGAGAGTAGGTGGTAAGACATGGAAAGCCTAACTGTCAAACTTTTTGGACTGATACAACTCAAGAAATACAATGCCATGGGTTTAATAAGCATCACCTGGAGTTCACACACCATCATGATTTTGATAGTTTCTTTGTATTTTTTGCACACCAAGAGAAGTCATGCAGAATTTCAATGCCTTTATTTGATCTTAGAAGAAGTGAAAGAAACTTGCTGTTTGGTATTTGTTAGTTATGGATGTCTTTTTATATAAAACAATTTCCTTTCCTATTTCTCCTGTCTTGGCTTACCTTCATTAGCTTCCTGTTAGATCCAGAACAAAATTTTAAATCCTCCTTCTCATATATTCAATTCAATTCACTTTATTTATATAGCACCAATTCACAACACATGTCATCTCAGGGCACTTTACAGAGACAATTCAACCAGATCACACAGTAAAATTGATTTAAAGTTTTCTATCCAAGGAAAACTAGTTGATTGCATCGACTCATTGACTCAAAGGCAATCCCTCACACCAAACGTGCTTATAGCGACAGTGGAGAGGAAAAACTCCCTTTTAACAGGAAGAAACCTTCAACAGAATCAGGTTTACTGTGAGCGGCCATCTGCCCAAGGCCGGCTGGAGTTCAAGGAGACAGAAGCAGACATATAGAAAGAAGCAGCGATACAAAGGATCTTGTCAACCAGCTCCACAAATGGCATCTTTCAGGAAACACACAGCCAGACAGACAAGCTCCGAGTTTGCTCCCACGTCAAAGGAGAGCACATCCAGCCAGTCGCAGTCAAGGAAACAGGACTACACTGAAAAATAGGCTGAGCTCAAACATCTATTAACAAAGGTGTTGATGGGAGAAGCACAGCTAATATTTCTCTCCAGGATGGTGTCATGGCCAAACAGAAACAGTCCAGATGAAGCTACTTTTAAAAAAGTAGAGAGAGCATAACAAATGTCATAGTACTAATTGTAAAAATAAATTCATCTTTTTGTAACTGAGAAACAAAAAAACCCTATCAGAGCAATTATTGTTTCTTATGTTCCTAAAAGAGCACTTCGCTCTGTTAGGAACTTCAGAAGTCTGTCCTTAGCTCTACTTTGGCCCTACTGTGGCTTTACTTTTCTCATAACTCATCCAAAATAGTCAGCAATTCTTAACAATTTTTTTATATTCAAGCTGCTGTTTGGGCTGCTGGGTCACGTAGGGACAACTTCTTTATTCTGCTCCATTCTATCTCAATTCTCCTATTCTGCGGTATTCCTTAGTTCAACTTATGCTGTATCTTTATGTTCTCTCTGCTTCTGGCTGCTGTTCTCTCTTATCATAGTAGTAATCCATCATAGAAGTAATTCATCCTGGATTAAAATATTAACTGTGCTGCTGTCATCAACATCTCTGTTTGTGGATATCGGAGCTTGGCCTTTTTTCCAGTGTAGTCCTGTTTCTTTTACTGTGACTAGCAGAATTGGCTTGGAGCTGGTCTGCTTGGCTGTGTCTTTCCTGGATGGGGCCACCTGTGGAGTTAGTTAACAGTTACCACTGGTATCTTTGCTTCTTTCTGTATATCTACTTCGGTCTCCTTGAAACCACTCGGCCTCGGCAGATGGCCCCTCACACTAAGCCTGGTTCTGCTGGAAATTTCTCCCTGTTAAAAGGGAGTTTTCCGCTCCACAGTCGCAAATACTCTTAAGTTGTGAAAGCTGTCATAAGTACTTCTACTTTCAAAAGATATACAAAAAAGTTAAGGTTCTGACATGATAGCTTTAACAGAAAAACTGTCATAGTGATCATTGTAAAAATAACTTCATCTTTTTGTTACTGAGAAACCCCAAGTTTCAAGAACAGCTCGGGTTTAGAAATAAAAATATATTTGCAAATGTTTACAAACGTTTACAAACTGTTTAATAAAAAGTTAGATACGGTGAGAGATTTTAGCCTAAATGTAAGCCTACAGTGAAGTTTTCCCAAATAAACCTTTTGATCTGCTGGAGGTTGCGAGGATGGATCCACAGATAGGTAATTAGATGAAAGTACAGATGAGTTAAAGTCACAGAGATGAACAAGAACATCTGAGTGTGTGTGGGCTAAACCTCAGCCCTGTTGACTTCCTTCAGTGTTCTTGATTTAAAAAAAAAGTGACATATTGTGTAAGTGAAACTTTAAACTTCTTTTTATCTAATAATCCGGAACTTTGTCTGAAACCTACAAATTAAAATCTTTGTTAGATATGTTTACATTTGAGGTTTCAATCTGTGAGAATCTCTCTGCATTGGGGGCCTGTGTGCGTCACTCTTATGAAGTGGTCTTTCCTACTGCACAGCTGATGTTTTATCACTTCCACCGTATCTGAATAAGCGGGTGAAGCTATTGTGAGGGAAAAGGCCCCTCATATGGAAAAACGTGTACTCTGAGTTTAAAGAGGGTGGTGATTATGTTGAGAAGTGTGAGCTTGGAAAATAGTCAAATTAAGTTCTTTAGAAGATCCGAGGATGAGTAGTTTGTTCCTGTGTCGTGGTTTTTTCAAATTCTGTCTTTTTTTGCCTCAAACCAGCTTTATCTTCGACAGTGACTTCAGTTTTAACCATCGATGAACATTAGATTCCTCTGAAAGCACTGCAAACACAGCTGTGGTTTGATTTCAAAAACTGATGTGAATAGATGGCAGCCTATTGCATATGTAGAAGATGCTAAATAATGTTCCACTGAGTTTACTGGCAAAGTAGGCTGATATTATTTCTGCTGTGTTTAGAGAGAGAACACTTTTTCATGTCAGCACTTTGCTCAACAGTGAAAATTATTTTATCAAAGGTATATTTTCATCTCGCTATTTAGGCTACTGAGACATAATCCGTGTTTTATCTCTTTACATTATAGCACTTATGTCCCATTTTGGTATTTTTCATTTTACATGCAAACAGAAGTTTGCACTTTTTTGAAAAATGAAAAATATAACGTCAATGCTGAGGTAAATGTGCACGCATCCTGCACACTTACAGTAAGAAAGGCAAGCCTTCTCTGCATTGGCTATAGCCTGCAAGAGGTGAATGGAAATGTACTTTGTTTAATAATGTTTTGCTTGAATGTATTTTCCATACACTTGCAAATGTGTTAGCAAAAATGAAATACTGACAAAGATCAACTTTGCTGCGTTTGTCTTTTTGATAATGACAAAATATTCCGTTCGTCTCTATGCATCAGTAAGACTGAAAGTGTCTACATGTGTCAGTGTGTTAGAAGAAAAACGGTCTGAATGAAGGAAGGTTCTTATGGTTTTAGTCTAAGTTAATGTGAAACAGGAAACCAAACCAATTAAAGCTTGAAACATTAATAATTAATGCTATTAGCAAAAATACAAATGATACTGTTTTGCTTAAAACAGAAAAGTAAGTAAATAAATGAATAAGTAACAATATTAATGCTCCTTTAGTGCAAGCAATATGACAAGAAAAATGCTATAAAAAGGCTATCAATTTACGATTAGTATCAACAACACCCCAACAAGCATGTGGTCTGTAAAAATTGACTCATTGGAGGATGTCAACAAGACCCTAAAAGTATTCTACCCCTCCAGTTTGCATGGTTAAAGTCTGAGGTATAGCCTAAATTTGCATTTACCCCCATTAAATTTCCCCCAATTATCGTTGCAAAATAGCTCAGCGTTTGTCAAAGTAGACAGAGAGCATCTTTTAGCATCAAATCACAGGTCTGGAATTAGGTCGGAACTTTAAGTGGTCCACTGACTCATGAATATGCTACAAATATGTGCGATTGATAGGACCCCCAACCCTCCTCTGCAGCACATACAGTGTGGGTGAAGTCGATTGGTTTGTTGTACCTGATGTTATCTAAAGTTCAGTGGAAAAGAGGCACTTTGAAGAAGAAAAAGGCATGTCTGTCTCAGCTTGAGACTTTAAAAAAAATATTTCCACTGTATAAATAAAGTGAACTGAATTAACAACTGGGATGAAACTGGATCCCTTTTCTTCTCCCGTCATTTGTTCTGCATTTCTTTAAGAAACATTTAGATACAGAAAAATTAGACTTTGTCATGCAAGATCTTAACAAAGGTCCCAAAGTCATATCAACACTCTAAAGCTTAAATTGGTTCAATGATAACTTCCTGATCTTGGTTTTTATTCCTCTCATTGCTTTTTTTTTTGTTTGTTTTTTTGCAGTTTGATATAGAAACATAAAAAACTAATATTGTGAAAAAGGGTTATTTTATTTTTTTAATCATATTATATAGATCCCTTAAATATACAGTAGAATGTATGTTTAACTTCTTGTCAGTTGGATGATTATTGATTAGAGAAAATAAAAACTAAAAGTGGATTTTTTAATGTTCCTGTATGTCTCTCATCCTTAAATATCAACAAATTATAGATATCATAAACATATATAATAAATGCACACTTTAATTTAAATAATACCTATACATATTTTTCTTGTTCTCTTTCAGTGGTGAGGTTTTTCATATTTTTCCTTTCTTAAAGTCTATTAGCTGAATGACCATGCTTTGAAATTGTGCCCTCAGAGCAGAAAAGATTGTAAACACAAAAAAGGACTCAAATGCATACTTATGCATAATGCATACTTATGGAAAATGCATACTTCAAATGCATCTTAGCTTCTTTGACAAGTTCATAATCATAAACTGTCAAACACCCACAGGAAGCAAAGCGTGGTACCATGGCACTCACAACAAACATGATGCAAAAACTGTTCATAAAAATGAAAGGAATGCATTTATATGATGATCCTGGCCAAAGTATATGTTAGAAATCTAGCTTTTTAGACCATTTCAATGTAATGCTTGTCCAAAAGAAGATTTCTGCATCTGCATAAAAATTTGCCTTTGCATCTTAATTATGCAGAGTATGATCTGATAGAAGATGCAGACATTGCAAAGCTTCAATGCACCAAGAGCCCCCAACAGAGATATCCTAGCATGCAATCTTGGTGTCATGATGGGCTCAGACCTAAACTTTCAGAGGCACATAAAGCCAGTTCGTAAGGCAACCTTTATCTTCTGAAGAACATGTCCAGGATTAAAGGGCTGATGTCCAAGAAAGATCTAGAAAAACTCATTCATACATTTATCTTTAGTGGAGTTTATTACTGCAACAGTATCTTTATAGGTTTGCCAAAAAGTCCATCAGACAGCTGCAGCTGATCCAAAACACTGCTGCCTCTGTTCTCACAAGAACTATGAAAGTAGAGCACATCAGCCCAGTTCTGAAATCCTTACACTGGCACCATGTAGCTCAGAAAATAGACTTTAAAATCCTTATGTTAGCATATAAATCACTGAAAGGCTCAGCACTTTGCCCTGCAATAGACTGGCAACCTGTCCAAGGTGTACCCTGCCTCTTACCCATTGACAGCTGGAGATGGGCACCAGCACCCCTTGCAACCCCAGCATGGATGGATGGATGGATGGATGGATGGATGGATGGATGGATGGATGGATGGATGGATGGATGGATGGATGGATGGATGGATGGA
>NW_015150501.1:867815-869363 GCF_000732505.1 Cyprinodon variegatus
ATTTTTTTTTTTTTTTTTTTTTTACGGTAGCTGATATAGAAGTCCCAAAATCTCATTGTATCCGTTACAGAATATAATGACAATAAAGGCTTTTTGACTTTGACTTTTGATCCTGATTTATTTTGAAAGACTGAGCCAGACTTGGCAAAAACATAACCTCATAGCATCAGAGACCCACGAAGAGAGAAGAATTTAGATGCAGAGTTCTGCCTTATATTGCGCCTTGCAAAAATATTCAGTCCTGCTGCCTTTCTAAAACCTCTATTTGCTGTAGTCTATGGGGTATATCTCTAGCCCCTTTGCACATCTAAGAATTATAATTTTTTCTTAACTTTCTTCTCTGTAAAATAGGTAGAAGTTAGTCTAACTGGGAGGAGGTCTGCACTGTTAGTTTCTTCCTCTGAAAGGTTTTACTTTGGTGTCAACCAAAGAAAGCACCTTCTTCCACATTTTCTACATGGATATTGGAGATCTTCCTTACCATTGTCTTTAAACACCAGAAAAGTGGAGTGCACAAATCAGTAGTTGTCTTGTGAACAGTTTCACCTAAATTCCGACCTTGTTCCCTAAAATTTTACTTTTACTTTTTGATCCCCGAGTGCTAGAAAATTTCCATGTGTCTCCCGTTCTGTTATATATAAAAAAAAAAAAAAGGAATTGTTGTTATAGGCAGCCCTGAACAAAATGAAATCAATGTTAGTCTTGTTGGGTGACCAAAATGAAGAACATGATTTATAATGTTAAAAAAAAGACACAAAACTTACACGTGTTACTATAAATTATGAAATAGATGTTTTGTTTTCCTACTGGATAATCTGTGTTTCATTACTCATCTTTAATGAGAATGGTGACAGCCTTTTGTCAGGAGTAAGCAAAACATTCCAAATATAATCAACCGAAAGAGTAACCACAGTAATGAAGAGTACAAATCAAGGTTGTATTTTGTATCAAGAATTTTTTTATTTATTCAATAATATGTTTAAATTGATAAGACTCATGAACATATAGCCTTAATTACATGATTTTAGATGTTGATTGGGAAGAAATACTACCAAAGAGGCTCCCACCAATTATTTATTTTATTAAATATAAAAATCTAAAATGTATTTTTAAACAGAAATGTGCAGACAAGCAGCACGGGGGCTTTAGTTGTTTTTTACAGAGAAGAAAGAGCAAAGATTTCAGTTTCAATATATGCAAAGCTGGTAAAAGTCATACCCTCAGTCTTACTGCTGTAACTGTACCTCTTTGAACACCTGCTATTTTGCTCTTAACATAAAAAGTCCCCCTTAGGGTGTAAAAGCCTACTTTTCTGTGCTTGGTATGATTGATTTTGGTTTTAATTTGATTTTATTCTTTTTTCTTTTTCGTAATAAATGCAAACTGACAAGATGTAAAGTAGAAGTAAAATTAAGCAGCCAAATCTGCTTGGGTAGTGCCAGTGACAATACAAGAGGTAAAATAATGAAGCTCATAAGCTGGATAAGTAAACATTACATAAAAGAGGGACATTTTGGTAAAAGCTTCTATAAGAAATTGTTATTTTTC
>NW_015150501.1:870006-880810 GCF_000732505.1 Cyprinodon variegatus
CTTTGTCCATAAAATCTGGAGGCACAAAGCTATTTTCCATTCACCTTGTTTGCCCCCTTTTTCCAGTTTACACACATTACCAACAGCTCCCCCTGCTGGTCAAATGTATGTTTTTCCTTGCGCTGCTCAATCAACAATACGGCAAAGCCGCGTTGCATTGTGGGGCACAACGTAAAGATGGTAGCGGTCATAGACAGCACGTCGAAGCGATCATAACATACTTCTATTTGTTAATTTCCTCGTTAGTAACGCTTTGCTGTTGCAATAACAAAGGTATAATCTGATACAGGACTGTTATTCTAAGAGAGAAGAGGTACACGTTTAAAAATCTACTTTTACGCAATGTGTTAGCGGAAGCTAACGCTACAAACTGGTTGTTGATGATATAAATGAAGAGGTCCTATACAGTTGTGTCTTTGTCGAGCGGGTCAATATATTGAAATATTTCCAAAGCTTTAGTTTCAATGATTATTTCTTTCTGTTAGGAGATGTTCGGAGGTTTGTTAAGAGCTGGGTCGACCTTCTTCCACTCTGCTGGAACACTGCTGCTCCCAGCCAGGACCATTTCTACAGGTAAGATGCTGTTCATCTCTTGAATCCCTATCATAGTCTACCTGTTTATGAAACACATTTGGCCATAGTCTACTACAGGGGCCACCAATTAAAAACCAGCGGGGTCTGAATAAAGAAAATCATTAACCAGTAAAGGTCTAGAGACATTTTTAATGGTCTGTTACTTTAAGCAGGATTTAACACTGAAATAAAATTAGGTGTTTATGTATTAATGTTATACATTGAATAAAACAATATAGAAAATGTTTCCATTTTAAAATCTAAAGTGTTTTTGAAGTAGAGAACAACAATCTTGCAGTTTAGTATATAGACAATTTTCTGATTCAGATATTTTTTAAAACACCTGAGCTGACCATTTGTTTTTGGTTTTTTTCTTTCTTTCTTTCTGCTTAATGAGAGCAGTGGGCTTTATTCTGCCCTGCAAGGCTTTCAACCTGGGTTTGAATGGAAACAAAGCCATTCTCAAGCACATATTAAGGTGCTCATTTTGAGCCTGGATCCATATTTATTTTTCATTCTGTTCATGGTGGAGAATCCTGCTTTCACAGCAGCAGGTTGAGCTAAACATACTCTAAATGTTCAGGCTCTGCCCCGGTCTGGCCAGGTCAAGATCTGCTATTGCAATCGCACCAAACAGGAAAAAGAATGGCCAGAAGATCCGATTTGTCAAATTGAAATATAGTAACAACAGATCGGTAACTACAAGTTAGAGCATAATTCTTATTTATACTTACTTATTTATATATTTAAAAAAAACAACACTGTTTATTTAAAAGATTGGTTGCAAACTATTGGTACTTCAACAGACCAGGAAGTAGATTTCTCATCTCCATCAGAAACTGCACCTATGCTGGATGCTGATGGGGATTTTTTTAATATGTCATATTAAATTAAGTGTTTATTTCTTCATGTTTTGCTCCTGAATTTAATGAGAATATTGCACATGCTCTCCTCGGGCTTTGAGGATAAGTCGGAGCTCAGGCATACAGCAGGAACAGCAGAGGCTGTAGGCTTTGCTTTGCACAGGTCTGGAGAGCTGCGGGGAGCAGGATGTGCGATTTAAAATCATTCTATCAATCTACTTTGTGTTGTTGGAACCACAAAGTGAGATCTTGCAGCCTTAGCGCCAATTTTTATTTCGTAGGAGTGTTTAGCATGTCTTCTCCTTACTATGATTGACACTGATGCAGGGCTAAGTAAACAGGCTAAGTAAAGTAACAGCAAGACATGATGGTTAGAAATGAACTGACCTCTGTGTAAGATAAATATCAAAGCACATCCTGCAGAAAAAGTTGGGCAATGCTATTTTTCAGATGATTGCTCCTTTTGATTGTTTGGGCCCCTATTTAAAAAACTGTTGGACAGATGCTGACAAGCGATGATACCTGATAAGCGATAATACATAATGGAGTAACTATCAGTAAGCAGAGACCGCAGTTGCTGAGGGGCCCCTGATCTTTTAGGGGCCCTGTCAATGACACTTGGTTGGCCTACTACGCATTTGACCCCAGTAAGAACTAACCCACTAATACTAGGTGAATAAAAATAAATCATAACCATCAGACTTTGATGGCCATATGCTGTTCCATCAGTTAATTCATATGTAATATTTGAACATATGGGACAGTAAACATTATAAACTAGAAACAGCCGCTAATATAAATTCCTTATATAAATTTGTTACATTTCTTTATAAGAACATTTAAAATAGTTACATATTTTTAAACATTAGTAGATAATAAAACTAACATAAAAGAATAAAACCTTATTAATATATAATGACAAGAAATATGATATAAGAGTATAAGATAATAAATATACCACAACATTTAATGACATTAATAAGGATGGAATTATAGCATGAAAAAATATAAATGTTTAATTCATTTATGTAGTTATGTTACTCTGGGGACAACATACATTTTGCCAAACAGATTTTGAAAGATTTAATGTGACTATATATCAATTGTTCATATGTAGTTCTAATATTATTAGTGCAATATTCTAATCTCAGGATCCTTTACAATTTTTAGCAAACATTGTGCTGCCACCCCACGATCTAATGCAATATTTGTTTTAGAATAATGTTGCAATGAAAGTCAGTTCTACCATATTTAGTTGTCGTAGACATAGTAATTGTGGAAACCGTTTTATTGAACTGCTTAATGATTGCAGCAATATCTTTTATTCAGGGACTTGCTGCCAGATCAGGATGCATGCTATTCCTCAGCCTAAAGAAGTTGACAGGTGGACCGAAAAAAGGAGCATGTTTGGAGTTTATGACAACATCGGCATCTTAGGTAAGTTATATATCCTTAATATGGCTTTTATTTTGGTATAAACATTCAGTCCATTTATTTTATGAAGCTTGTATGTGAATAAGATATTGTATTAGAAATTAGAAATAAGTGTTTGAAGGAGATTTCTTAACTTTAGATGGCATCTTTGTTTTATTTTTCCACACATTCTTTGCAGTAGTCTCATTTCTTTCTTTTTTCTTTTTTTTTATCTAGGGGATTTCAAAGCCCATCCTAAAGACCTCATCATTGCCCCCTGTTGGCTGAAGGGTTTTAAAGGTAATGAATTGCAGCGTTTGATTAGAAAAAAGAAGATGGTGGGAGACAGGATGATGACTCTGGATCGACACAACTTGGAGAAGAGGATCCGCTTCCTCTACAGACGCTTCAACCGCACCGGAAAGCACCGCTAATGCCGCAGCAAACCTCGCTCAACAAGAACTGTCAGAGTTTTTTCATGTCAATTCATCATATGACTGTTATGTTGAGTAATTTAATGAGGAAATATATATTTCAGACATTGTGTACTTATTGTTTTGTTTTTCCTTTGGACTTTGTGAAGATTGGTCATCCCTAAACGAAAAAGAACCTCGAAATACACAGAAAATAACGTCATAAAATTATCATTTAGATGGCTTTTTTTTTTTTACATTTACTTCACTTTTTATGAAAGATTTTTTTTTTTTTTTTTTTATGTTTCGCCAGTTCAGAGTAGACTAAAGACTAAATCCCACTTAGTGCTTCAGCATAAAAGAACAGAAAATAGAAATAAGTTTTGTTCTCCCACAGTGGGGAAATTCTGACACTTTGTCCCAGCACTTACCGTAATTAAACTTAAAGAGAAATATACATGCGTAAATTGCAAGAGAAAATAGTGTAAAACTGATCAGGGTGCCCTCAAATTTGCTAAATGTGTATTTATATTCATACATAACACCTAACAGAATATTTAAAATGTATTGAAACCATATAAGCAATCCTCAGAGATATAGCAACTTACTAAGATCGTTGGGTGTATTGATTATAATAAATGGTTATAAAGTCTTAAAATTAGCTAAAAGGAAGGAATTGCACGAACACTCCTTAGTGCACATAGGGTGCAGCAGTCTGTCACGGAAGGAGCTCTCCAGCTCCACAACTGCCTCTTTCCTTGGGTGGGAGACATTTTCCCACAGTGATGCTGTTTTGGCTGAAGTCTCTCCGACTGCACAGCCTGCACTGGGTTCAGGGTACGCCTCACAACAGAGCCGTTCTTGTTTAGTTCAGCTATAGACACATTGCTGCTGCAACAAACTCTTCTACAGCAGATGCCTGAAGCCAGAAGATGCCACCACATGGCACTTCAAAAGACCTCAGTCTGCACAGACATTTTCTGTTTTTTAAGGTGAACAAAGTATGTATATGTGGATCTGATTGGGTGACAAACCTTCAAATCACTTGAGTCATGTTTTTGAAAGGTAACAATCATTGATTGATTCAAGGATATTATTTAAAAGCAACTTTGTTGTTGATTCAGCTCCACAGAACCAACAGCATCAATGTTATGGGTTTTAAGTGTGTTTGTTTTCTTTTGCACTGCTACACCAAGGCTTACTAGATTATCAAACAGGTAGCATAGTGCCAACAGGATTAGAGCTGTTAAGGTTTAATATAAAAAAAAAAGAATACAGCATGTTTTCAGTAAAATTGGCTCTTATAACGGAAAGGTGTCTGAAGTTGTCAGATCATTGTATGTTTATCAGACCCCTAGTTGACCTCTTTCTATCAACCACAACTGACTGAAAAACTTAATCTAAAAAATAGGATGTAAAGATAAACTGCCTTCCTTTATATAATTACTAAATGTGCTTCTTTGTCCCAGATAAATATTTCAGTGCAAACTAGCTCTAATGTAAAATCATTAACAACTCCACATCTTACCTTTGGAGGCATATGAGACTTAACATTTATAGCAGTAAAATGTGAACCTGATGGTTCTGCCATGTGGTAGTATGTGTATTAATTTGATTTATTGACATTTAATTTGTAAAAAGTTTATAAAATGGGGTTTTCCTTTAGTTAACTGAAGGAAACGGATATATATCTTATAGCATAACTGATGGCTATTCATTTAGCTACTAAGAAACCAAGAATATAAAATATAGTGTTTTCTTCTGGATTGTTAACAGAAAAGCATGAGAAATCCAAATGGATAAAACCATCTTTAAATGGGTCAGGATTTAATGGCTTGCTGGCAGAAGGCTGTGTTCGGTGTTTGGCCTACTCAGTGGTCTTGGGGACACAATCTATAAAAATGAGTCGTAGGAGCATTTAAACCATTATCTGCCAGTTGTATATATTTTTCTCTAAAATTAAAGGAGAGCTCAGAAAACTAAAGACCATTAGCTAAAAACAGCTAACTACACTAACCTTACAAGAAAAATAGTACAAAACCAATATGGTCACAAGAACACCACATAGGTTATGTAAGCCTTAATAAGAATATGTTTGTAAAATTGAACAAAAATACCAAATAAAGTCTTAAAACTAATGAATAAGAAAGTAATTGAACCAAAGGCACAGAATTTTTTTACTGCTCACAAAAAATGTATTCCAAGAAGAAAAAACAGATTATTTTAAAACTAAATCTTTCTGTAAATGCCTGATACTGTGAGGTATAGTAAAAAGCAGGATTACAGGTTTACCAATCTTCATGGTAACGTTTGGGTCAGTGGTCTCAAACTGAAATCATTGGGGGACGGTGTCCTGCAGCAGTGAGATGAATCCCCTGACAAACACATGAATCAAATGGCCAAACTACAACACAGTCAGTTTTAGAGATTCTTATCTGACTGATGTGTTGTAAGAGATAAAAGGCAGTGACTCTCAAGGACCCAGGGTTTCAGACCACTGCTGTAGATCTCTTCTACATGCCAACCATTTTTTTTTTTTTTTTTTTTTTTTTTTTTTTTTAGAGAAAAGCAGTCCTTTCTGCTCTACTACTATAAAAGCTTTTGAAACTAAACCTTTTGGTGAAAGAATGAATGTGGTAAATCAGCCCCGATCCTTTGTTAAGTATAGTGGAGGATGGATGATGCTATGGGCCAGTTTCTGTTCCAAAGGCTAACTTACCTAAAAAAAAATAAATAAATAAAAACAGGCTGGAGATAGTAAGCTAGCATCAAGAGGTCAGAGAAAATTTAGATTAAAAAAAAACAAAAAACATGCTGGGTATTCCTACAACAAAGCTTTCCTGATGCTTGGATCAGCCTTTAATCTGAACATGTTTCCCTGAATGAAACAAAAGCCCAGGTGACAGGGTGAGTTTTCTAGTTTGGTTCCACTTTGCTCTTATTGTAGAGACATATATATGTAAACAAATACATTTGTTAAGAAATAAAAAAAATGCATACTGTTTATAATACAGTAGAAAGAAGTTTATCAATGTGTTGAAAAGAAGCCTGGAAAAATAAAAGGAATGAAGCAATAAATAAATGAATGACAAAGAAAAAGTTTTGTTTAAAACACCCATAATTTGCTCATAATGAAGATAAATATTTTGATCCAAATTAACAGTAAAAGTATTAGACTATCTTAAATCAACACTGGCATCCATATTCTTCATTTGCTTCAAGAGCTCAGTTTTCCACGGCTGATTTAACTGTTACTGTTGTTGAATAAATGGCTCTGTGTGGAAGTGCCCACGGTGCGCATTTTAACGGGCTGGATTGGAAACACAGGCAGCTGCAAAGAGAAGTGGGATACAGTAGCTGGGGGGTGATTGACAGAATCCCGGGCCAGGGAGAGCAAAACAGCCGAGTCAACACTCCTCTCTCTGGCTGCCCACTATACCGCAGTCTGGTCCCGCCATGGAGAGCTGCAGCACTGGCGGGAGGCAGGGGAGGGGAGGGGAGGGGTGCCGCACTGTCGTTGGAATCCAAGTGAGGAGACGCATTATTGCAGCTGAAACACTTTGCACGAACCAAAGTACCGCACTTCCCCCCCATGATTCCCAGAGAGAAAGGGAGGAGGAAGCAGGAATCAAACTGTTTTCTTATTATTGCACTTTCTTTCCCCTGATCCAAAAAAAAACAAACAAAAAAAAACAGTTTGTAGCTTTCCTAACAGGAAACTACTTAGCCTGCCAGCCAATCAGCGCTGCGTCCTCCATCAGCATCCAGGAGCAACTCAGGATCACTTGGAGGAGCAGGACGCAGCATCCCCGCTGGGATCTGGACATCCATGGATTCACCTCTTGGCTGGAATATCATTTAACATAGAAGCGCTCCTTTTCCTCGCTGTTCTCCATCACTCCCCTGCCACACAGTGAGTTATCACCCGACCTGTATCCGTGGCTCGGTGTGTTGCGGTACTTTGCGGACGACTTGCAGCATAAAAGCATCGCTAGAAGATCGCTTCCACTGCGCCAAGAAGAATCCCCGCCCATTTCTCAAGCAACTTCAACCTCTCTACTAACTAAAGCCTTTTTTTCTCCTGGATAAGTGCCTTTACATCTGCATCACTTTCATTTTTTTTAAAGAAAGTAATTCATATTATTACTTTAAGACTCCTCCTCTCCGCTGCCCGTCAGTCAGTCCAAACAGCTGCATAGGAAATGTGAGTATTAATGCGGATTCTTTATTGCGTCCTTTTTAATGCAGCAAACAATGTGAAAGACGCTAAAATAGGTTTAGAAATATCAATTTATATACCTGATGTGTTTTTTAAATGAGTAAATAATCAAATATAAGCTGTTTTATTTCATTTCGTTGCGCTTTTTGCTGACGCAAGTGAAAACCCATTTCTTTAATAATTTATCTAGAGTTGGACCAACGCCACAGTTTATCCTCTGGGAGAGCAAAGTGGGGCAGTTTATGGTTTTGCTTTCCAAAATTACATGCATTAAAATAAATAGTTAGATAAGGTTAATTTTGGCTTGCCTGTCTTAGAAGCTGGCTTTAAACATGATTTGTATTTTCACATTCATGACAATAAAAAAATACTGACATGATATTGTTATCTAACGTTTTCTGAAAATACATTTTTTATTTTATTTATTTATTTATTTTTCTCCCCTGAGCAGTAGAGGCCCCCCATCCCATTAACATAATGACCACTCAACTGGCTACATAGCAAAATTCTGTTTATACATAAAATATAATGTAAGATTTCTGAATGAGCTAAAGCAAATACAAATTTCTGCATTTATTGCAGTTTATGTTCATTCTCAGTTGTCCTCTCCTACCCAACTCTCCATGAATTCATACTTGACACCAGCATCACACACTGAAAAAAATAATGTTACCGTTTTTGGCATTTAATTAATTATATTTAGTTACTTTAACACAAATGTTTATGTCCTGCCCTGCTAACATGAAAGAGTTGTGTTAAAGTAACTAAATATGATTAAGTAAATGCCAAAAACGACTACTTAAATTTTTTTGAGTGTAAAACTTCTAAAATTCTGTTAACATTTTTCGTTTTCCTGTGCCACCCCTGTGGCCCCCATGTGAACTTTGACCTTTATTCCCAGCAATGCTTCAGTCTCTGCTCTTTTTGTCAATGTTGTTTAATTATTAATTATTAGTGGTAGTTTTATTAGTATTTTTATAATAGTTATTTGATTTTGAACCTGTTTTTGTTTTTTGTTTTTGCGATTTATTTTTTTCATCTATCCTTTTAACAGACTGATTTAGAGTTCATTATTAGAAAAGTTGTCATCCATTTCATCCCTGAACCAAAAAAAAAAGTAATTAAAAAAAAAAAGTCACTTTTTATTCTTTATTGTTTAGCTTTCTTTTTGAAAAACCTCTGTGAGGTACTTCACAATTTAAACAAAATTTAGGGCTTTAACATAATTGGAAAAAACTTTCCATTGATTAATCTTGATGTCCCTCATCAAAACTTTACGATTGATTAATCATATGGAAAGTCAAGATTAATCAAAAAGCTAAAATAAATCATTGGTATGAAAAGTTTTGACACACGACATCAGCATCCACACAGTCCTTTGCCATTAATTATATTGTGGTGATGATTATAATTGAATATATTATTGAGTCCTAAAGCTTCATTCTTTTATGTGTTCTTCCCTAAGCTTATGTTTACTATGAGGCGTATTTTCTAACAACTAGAAAACAATTTTCATAAAGTTGTTTTATTAAAAAAAATGTCTCACTTAAAGGCCCATCTCATCATTCCACATGAGGACTGGACAGATTTAACACTTTAACCCAGAGACCACATGAAAGATTGGTGAAGAGCATTTTTACAAGTTATTTCTGTAAATCTGACTTCTTAGTTGAAGCAACAACATTAAGTTGTTTCAAATTTAATTTAATCTTCTTTTCTCTCCCTATTTGGGATATAGAATTGGCATTTTGTTGTTTTGTCATCTGCTAATGATAACACTAAACCTGTATGTATTTATGTATTTAGACAGTCAGTCATTAAAGAATAAATGTGAAATGTTAGTTTAAATTGGATACACCAAAAACATTTATATCAGAGAAAAAAATATCTTAATCCTATTTTAGGTCTATTATGTAGCATCCACTTCAAATAAGTGTTTAAAAGTTTTAGGTCATGATTTAATTTAAGAGTCTTGTTTTGTTTACAGGTCTGCCCCCGATGCTGCTGCTCCTCCAGCTGCTGGACCTCCAGGTGCTCCTGGTGCCCCTGGTCCAGATGGAGCCCCAGGTGGTGGACCTCCAGCCCCACCCAACACTTCCAGCAACCGCAGACTTCAGCAGACACAAGCACAGGTTGAGGAGGTGAGATGAAGCACAGAATGAACTTGGTTAATTTCTCTTTTAACTGAAGTGAAATGTCTCATAGGGGGGGAGGCGCTGAGCTGTCCTTTGTGATTTATCTGTTTAGAGAAGCAACTTTCAATCTTTTAATCCTTTCTGTTCCCCTCCTTTGGTGCCAAATGCTGTCTCATCTCTGTCTCCAGGTGGTGGATATTATGAGGGTGAATGTGGACAAGGTTTTGGAAAGGGACCAGAAGCTTTCAGAGTTGGATGACAGAGCAGATGCTCTACAGGCCGGAGCCTCCCAGTTTGAAAGCTGCGCAGCTAAGCTAAAAAACAAGTACTGGTGGAAGAACTGCAAGGTGGGTGCGTTTGAGTGCTTCATCACAGAAAACCTAATAAGGATCTAAATCAAGCAAAAGCCTGCTTGCACTCGGTTTTCTGTTTAGGGGAACAGATTATAATCTGTTAATGAGCTTCTGCAGATTCCCGCAATGATGCTTCAGGGAAACTGGAAGAAGGAACATCTGCTAATGAAGAGTCTCTGTGGAAACTAAAAGGATTCCTTAAATAAACGACATGAAATGCAAACAGTAATGGGTGTTATTGTGTGGCTCAGATGGCGTCTTAAGCGTAAACACTAAAGAATTTTGTCTTAATTCTCTTTTAATAGATGATGATCATGATGGGCATCATTGGAGTCATTGTAGTTGGAATAATATTCTGTAAGTATAAAATGCTTTTGTTTTAATAATTGTAAGATATATTGGTTTTATTTGTAGGAGTAAAGAAAATGGACAAGTAAAAGGCCTCTATTATGATTTTGAGTAACAAATTGTGTGTTTTAAAGTATTAAACTGTTTTATATCTTAAATTAGTTATGTTACAGTCAAAAGATTAGATGGGTTTTGTTGGGATTTTTATGTGATAGATGGTGTAGAGATGTGATAGTCTACGTTATAGCTTCATGATTTTCTGACCATGCAGGTCTTTCTGCATTACATTTACATGTTCTCCCCCTGTATAAGTGGACTATCTCTGGCACTTCGGCTCATTGAAAAACCTCATTGTTAGATTTATTGGCATCTCGAAATGACCCATATAGGTGTTAGTGATGGGCAGAGGGATGGATGGATGGATGGATGGATGGATGGATGGATGGATGGATGGATGGATGGATGGATGGATGGATGGATGGATGGA
>NW_015150501.1:881275-928276 GCF_000732505.1 Cyprinodon variegatus
TCTATCTATCTATCTATCTATCTATCTATCTATCTATCTATCTATCTATCTATCTATCTATCTATCTATCTATCTATCTATCTATATCATTCAGTAGGTCCATTACACATTAAGCTTTGAAAACAAACATTGCATGTCAGTTTGATGAGGATCTTATTAAAGAATGATCTGCACTTTTTCACTGAGGCTTAAATATTTATACCTAAACTTATAATGGCCGTTTGTCTGCAAAAATCCACTTAACTGTGTAGAAGAGACTGAATCAGCATGAGGAGGAATGCATGAGACGATCCACAGGTTCTATATATTTAGAAAAACATTTTGTTCTTCATCATCACCTGCTGCCAGAAGATTTCACCTAAATAGAAACATTGATCTACTACCATTCAAGAAATAATCCAGTAATATTCTCATGGTAACAACAGCTCTGGCAAGGCATTTTAATATCTACTAGTTTGACTGAATATGTATTCCTGATTTATCTTAATGATTTCAAACAAAATCACATTCTCCACATCCACAATAAACATTCTGAATGTCTATAAATTAATTTCATATCTCCATATTCCAAATATTACTGGTCAGCATTTGTATTATTTTAACTATACAAAAATGTTTTTCAGATATCTTAAATACATATTCAGTCAAGCTGATAAATGTCAGAACGGCCAATTAAAATGGGTTAACATTTCTAGATATATAACACTTAATTCTTAATAGTAGAATTTTGTTTTTTTTTACTTTCTACAATTCAGTTTCTGCTACAGAAATGTAATTTGGAAACTATATTATTACATTTAGGTCTAGGAATGTGATTTTGAATAGGAAGAATCTTATTTAGTGATATACAAATGGAAAAACAGAGGAGAGTGCTTTCAATAAATGTAGAAATGGCATACCATAGCCCACTTTATGTAAACTTATGCATTAACAACAGTCTTCGCCTTCGCCACCTTCTTCTCTTTTGTACCTGTAGCACTGTTTCTGTCTTTTAAACACATTCTCCTATTTTTATTTTATTTTTTGCATTCCTGCATTTAAATCTCTACTTTGTGGGGTGAAATAGGCAATTCCTGTTACATGTTGTCATGGTGATTCGTTGAATCGGTGCTCCATTGATAATGGCTTTTCATACTTGCTGCGCACGTGTTTAAATCTTTTCTACATATTTTTTTTTTTGCTTCCCCTATCCAAGAAGCATTAGTCTAATGGCTTCCACTTTACCCTTCTTTCGCAGTGTACTTCTTCTATTAAGCTCCTCCCATCATCACAGATGAACTCAAACCGAAGGACAACATTACAGGGAAGAAGAAAAAAAATGAAGAATACCAAGCGCCACTCCTCCCTTCAATCAGCCTTTCTCTCTCTTCACACAGTCTTCCATTGAACCTTCCTCCACTTAAAAAGTAGTGTTCCTTCATTTGTGTCTCTGCTCCCTTTGTTCCCCTTTCCCCACCTTCCTCCTTGCTGCTTTCTCTCAGTGTTTCTCCACGAGGTCTCGCTCACTCTCTCCAGTCTCTGGCCCTCATGTATAATTGAAGGCTGCTGCTGACAGACGGAAACCAGGAGGAAAGATAGAACGACAAAAGGAGAAGGTAGACAGAACTAAGGGGAGATTGAAAAAAACAGTTCTCAGTTAAGCTTGTCCACCTTTTTGTCATTTTGTTCTAAAGAGACCTTCATTTGTAAATTGATAGTAACATGATAAACTAATACCCACAATTCACCCAAACTATTTTAGTCATTGCTTATTACTAACACATTAGACTAGGAGTAAATTTATTTCAGTTTTTTTTATTCCAACATGTGCAATCATGAACCTCCGCTCTGAAGCTTTTACATGTCATTTATTCCACTTCCTATACAACTTTCTCTCACCTCAGTCTCAAACTTTCGCAGGGTTGACAAAGAAGGAGAAATGCAAAAAAGGGAGAAAGCCTGTGTGAAAAGTTTAGCCAAAAAGGTTGATTCAGGAAAAAAAATGTAGGAGTATAGGAGCATAGTTTCCTGCATAAATACATGCAACATGAGTCATGATCTACAGGCAGAAAGAGATGAATCAGCCACACTGGGGGTTTCTACCTTAGGTTGTGGCATTACAGTCAAACGCAAAGAAAGAATGACATGTGAATCGGCTACTGACAGACAATCTGTGCGCCTGAAAGGACCCATAGGAAGGCCTCTTAACTCTGATTGGACAGAGTTGCAGCCATAGACGGATGAATGTTCAGCGTTGCATTAGCAGCACAGTCGGTGAGTTTGTTGTTTTCAGAGTGCATTAGAAGCTAAACAAGGACAGAATTAGGATTACCCCAGAGAGCCACGTGGCTATCATCCCAGGCCGACATTCATTGGTCACCTGCAGTAAAATAACAGTCAGTCTGAGGCATTTGTTTCTAACCTGCATGGCAAACAGTATCCTTTTTTGTGTGACCTGTGTATCTGCCATTTCTTAATCTTACTGCCGATTGTATATTTTCTTTCCTTAGTGGTTTACGGACCTGTGTATAATGTCTTTCTGATCATATACTTACTGCTTATGCAATGTGCAATGCAACAACGCTCAGTTTGCCAAAATGTGTCACTTGCTTTTGAGAACATTATTCCAAAGGACTGCAACCAACTGCTTCTGTAGTAAATCATTTTAGGAATCATGTAGAGTTAATATAAGAGAAACATTGTACAGACATGGAAATTTATGCTCCTGAAAATGTGTTTATATCAATTACTTCAGGTCTAAGAAGACTGTTGGTTGTACCTTAAACCCATTTCATTTCCTCTAAACTGATTTTCAAAGTAGTGGAAAAAATCAATTATATGAAAAACTCATAGTTAAAATGCATTTATGCATAACTGTAGCGCTAAGCCCTAATGATCTGCTGATATTGTACAACAATGTTTGCAGGTATTCATCATATGAAAAAAGAAGAGATTATGTTTTGTGACTTGAACATACGGTAGGATAAGAGATGCAACTGAAATTTGCACACAAAAAAAAACCAAATGCATGTTTACCACTTTTGCTGATGCCAATAAACAAATCATGATCTGAACTGCACCAAAATGCTCCTTCAGGCTTCTTGTCTTTCTTCTACGTTTGCATCACTTAATTGTTTGAAAACAATCTTACATAACCACATGGTTATTTTTCCTTCTGAATATACAGTGCTTTGAAGTATTTGTCCCCTGACAAATGTTTTAGATGCGCCACCCTTAAAGGAATCAACTTTGCAGTTTTCTTTTAACATTTAGCCTGAAAAGCCTATAAGCCAATGACAGCATTTAAAATAAACTTTCTTCAGCATTTATAAGCCACTTAGATGTGGATTTGCTGGTACACTCTGACTCTCAGTGTTGTTGTCCTTGGGTAAGACACTTCACCCATATCATCTACTGATGGTGGTTAGAGGGGCCAGTAGCACCAGTGTACAGCAGCCTCGCTAAAGCACTTAGGTCAAGTCTCCTGACTTGAAAAAGTGCTATATACTATAAGTACCATTTACCATTACCATAAATTTTAGCCCGTATAGTGATATTTAATATGCATATTCTTCATTTCAAGAAGTTAATTTAATAAAATGAAGTTATCGACCTTTTGTGCTTATTGTCTCCAACAGACTGGATTCAACTACAAAATAATTCAAGCTTATTATTCTCTTAATTGCTTCCTTTTTTTATCCCCCAAAGTCAAAGCCGTACCATATAGTAAAAAAAAAATAAAAAATTGATTACATCAGACAGTCTAACCAATGTAGGCTTAATAAGTTTATTTGAAACGATAAAATAGAAAAAGACAATGCAGGAAAAATATGACAAGAGATTGAAACACTAAACAATTGGAGCTTTTTAAAAAAAAAAGACCTCGAAAGTAGGCTTTCTTAAGTGCAAATTAGAATAGATAAAAAAAAGCAACATTTATTTCCAAAGTACCTTATCTTTCTGCCACCAGTAAATTAACACATTTTGTTTCCACAGGATCATCATTTCACACTAATCATACTGCATCACACAGTCCCTCTGCTAAAGTTCTCTATCTATAATAATTTTATTATTTCTCAAAACTGACTCATTATGACTGAATTTTAGGATTTTTAAACTTACAACTGAATGATTATCGGTTTAGTAAAGCTGGTTATATTGGCTTGAGCAGCAAAAATCCGTCTCAGAGCCCCTAAATAAATCCAGTAACTCACAGTTAGCTCACAATTACGGTTAAAATTATTCACATCTCTGACAATTTTGAATTAAAGTTATTTATTTTTATTTTAACAACATGTTTCTCCATTGGGAAATACATTCATTTGGTGGAGCAGAGCTTAAACCTGATAGTCTAGGAAGGAGATAAAGATAAGGAGGATGGAACGGAGGCCTTCATGCTTCAAGGACTTTCACCTCATTACCAAAAATAGCAGCATTGGAAACGTGGTAAAAGCATCTCAGCAGCTATAAGAGAAGTAAGGCTGCTGCAACTAATTTGCCAAATTGACTAATCTGTCTATAATTTTTTCAATTAATCGATTAACAATCGGATAGCAAAAGGTTCCTATCCTTTTGCTATCCGAATATATCTGACTATACTGCAGAAGACTTTTTCTGAAATTAGACAAGGTGAAACCAAAACTTTTTCACTTGAGGAGTTCTGGTTAGAACATATTGACAGACGGAAAAGTTTTTGTTATCTTAAATTAACATGTTAATATTTTTTAAACAATTTTGGTATAGTTACTGCTCTAATTGGGTTGCTCTGTTAGCTAAAGATACGTTTTAAAGCCTCTATACTGCAGCTAATGATTAATCGATTACCAAATTAGTTGACGATTATTTAAATAATCGATTAATTGCAATTAATCCGATGAATTGTTTCTGTGCTAAAGAGCAGTTTGACTTAAAGCTGGCAAATGCTTTTCCCATCAAATATTAAGAACCATGTTGTTTTTTTAATAATAAAAAAAATCCTTCTCACATTGTCTTTTTACCAATTATAAAGTAAAATGTAAAAAAAAAAGTCAATTTCTGCAAAACGTATGATCTATAGAGAACAATGGCAAAACACAGTTTAAACACACACACATAAAAAAAAACACATACAGGATTTTTCATGTTTTACATTCAAGTTTCTATAAAATACCTTATATAATTTATTTCAGAGAAGGGTTAATCTAGGCTGCTGTTTTTGTTGGATTTATACTGCAATGACATTTAAAGTTAACCCCAGGAGAGAAGTGCAAGGTCCTATTATTTCTTCCCATTAGAAAATTTAGTTCTAGCGACTTAGAGATCAGTCTTTCCTACTTTAAATAAGTAACCTGAAGAGTTAAAAGTATATAAAGTTATGACAGACATGAAGAACCTCCAGTGGCTTATCTGCAAAAGAAAGTGCTTTTCTTGCAAAAACTGTCAGCAAATTACAGCATAAAAAAGTTAAACAAATCCCACAAATAAAAAGCTTCAAATTTAGCAACCAAATAAATGACACCTGAACATGTTTACATTTACAAAAGAAATTATATTCAAGGCTCAGTTTCAAGTCAAAGTGATCTGGGAGTCGTTTTATTTCATAACCTGGTAGAAGAAGAGAACAGTGACGACAAGGAAACCAAGAACCCACCAATAGGAATCTGCAGAGAGATAAAACAACAAAGTTTTTTTTTTAGACACAAGAGAAAGAAATGCTAAAGGTATAAACTCAAGTACATTTTCTTGAAATAGGCCAACTTAACTGAGGTATAAAATTCTATTTTGAAAAAGTGATCAGAAAACTAAAAAGTAAAGTTTTTATAATCGAGAATATTTATATTAAACATTAAAAGTCTAACAGTTTGGTCAACTTTGTGCTTTTCTTGCACTGAACATTATCTAAACAGCCTATTAAGTACATGTGACTGTGTTTCTTAGGCTCTTTGAAATTATTTCACTATATTGATAGGTTACTAAAATCACATTAGCTTTGCAGTTTGCAGCAGATACATACCTGGTTGGGGGCTTTCTAGTACTATACTGATATATAGTGGATCATCCAGTGCTGGGTGGGAAACCTTGCAGGTAATCTTGGTTCCTGGTGAAAAACTGGGGGGGACTGACAGGTGAGAGGACAGAGAAAATGTCCCGTCCCCATGCTGCCGATGACTGCTCAGAGAGCCCTGATGTGGGAAGAGTTTTGGCTCTGTTTCTGTCGGAGGGAGAAAGAACCACTCCATCTGAAAGGCATGAGAGAGAGGGTGATAATGACTGATAATCAGGAAAATACTATTATTAGAAATACATTTTGTGTGGTTGATTTTTTTTTCCATGTCACTGTAGAGGATTTTGTTTTTATATTTTATTTTATAAGCATTTTAGCTATAAAGAACTGAAGTTCGTTTATGTAAAAGGTGCAAATCTGCCTCCACTAAAGTTTTTCTCTTAATCTGTTAAACATTAACCTGTTGATGGTCTATGAGCATCGAAAATTTTAAAGAAAGGTTTTTTAAAGATGGAGTATTTTAACTCTTCAACCACTGCATTTCTGTGTTGGTTTGACCACAAATGTTTCTTTTTTAAGGAGAGGTTAATAAGAAGGACCACAAGGGGGCGATATAAGAAGCCTTTCCATCAGAGAACAACAGAAAGTGGAAGCTCAAGTTTTTTCACGACCTCTTTCTGCTACAAATACACAGATTGTGTGAATATATATACGACTCCCACATCAAGAAATATTTGTTATGCTCATATTTGCACTATGCTATTTGAAAATGGTTTAAGTGTTGAGAGAATTGTTAGTCTTTCAGCCACTTATTACATTTGTGGCTGAAGATGGAAAACTTTTCACTGATGTAAGGCAGATAGCTGGATCTGTGACCAACAAGGCTGAATGAGAAATGCAATATGATATATCTTGCCAATATCAACAGTGACTTCCATGATGAATCTGCAGTTCATGGGTAAAGAGCAGCCGGACATATGCTGAGGTTGATAATTTGCTGCTTCTGTTACATGGATTTACTTCAGGGTTTTTCACACTTGCCTAGCAGAGTGACAGCCCTTGAATGTGCAAAACAATTAATCCTGCACAGAAATCAATTTAAACATTATCTCATGTTAAAACTTGGAACCGTTAAACATATTAATCCACTCATTTTAATGTTGTGCATAGCTCTTTTACTTTTTCTGATTGTATTGTTTTTCAATGTCACTTTTCTAGTCACTGAAACATGCATTAGGTTATACAGTAGTTTTGTGACAGCAGTGATTTTCTTTATGTATTTTTCTTAATATTTAGTCAATAAAACTGAAAGACTGCTTTGTTAAATTATTTTTACATCTACTTTGCGGGTAAAAAATGGTCCTCCTAATTGTCAATCATTCTGGTGATGTGTTTACATAAGCCGTCCTACGTGCTCGCCCCATAAGCTATCTTTTTCTGGTCATAATCACTTTCAGGTGTATATTTGTGGTGAGCGACGCTTTCAGACAGTCATTGAAGCTCACCTTTCTCACCACGGTTCTTTGAAAATGGCCAAGGGTCGTCAATGCAGACGTTCGGACACAGTAAGTTTGTATAAGCTATGACAACAGCAACTTTTAAACAGAGCGTGCACAAGGAGAAATGGCCTTGTGAACGCTCTCGCACGCTTAACAGGTGTTCTCTCTCGTGAGCAGGTACAGGGTTGTGCAATTGCCTTTTTTTAAGTGTAGAGGGGGCTTCTTTTAAAAAATTCGCGAAAATCCTCAACAAAACTGTTAAGATAAATAAAACATTGAAAGAATTTACCATTTAAAGCGAAGACAACAGAAGAATTCATATTACCTAATATCTAATACTTTCAACCTAATTTACTTTAATAACATTGTATGTTTCTCTCCTAATAAATAAATGCTCATGGCTATTCTAAAAGGCAGCTGTATGTAAAAACACATTTACTAACCTCTGCATCTAATGGATAGTATTTAGCACAGTGACAGCTCAACGTCTGTGGAGTTTTTTTTAAGACTAACTTCTCCTCCGACAGAGAAACCTGCGGTGGTTCTGGGAAGAAAATTAACAAGTGGAAAAGGTATACAGTAAACAAAAAAAAGCATGGCTGCTTAAAATGATGGTAAGATCAGATTAGAGATAAACTTACGATTGATACGGAGCTGGATGACCTGCTGGGCATGAAAAGGACCCAGATTGACTGTACAGATGTAGGTTCCTTCATCTACAACCTTCAGCTCCGTCAGACTCATGGAGACGTTCCCCTCACTGAGGACCTGAGCAGTATCCACCATAGAGCCTTTTCTCTCACCATGAACTAAACACAGAAAGTCATATAGTAATATTCTCCTTACTCTGATTACTGCTTTCCAGTTGTTATGGTGCCACTTTAAAAGGAAATATGTTATTAAGTAGTATTCTTTTTTTGCATGTGAAAGTAAAACAAAAGGATTTTCACATTTTTGCCTTTTTGAAAGGTTGTGTAAGGTGACTGAAAGATGAATTCAATTTGATACAATTTGCAGCTTCACAGCTACAGTAAAGATCATAGTAAGGGATCTGCCTCAACACCTGCATGCTTATCTTAAACTTTTAAACATAAGCCCCGGTTATACTGCAGTATATTCAAATATCCTTTATTTATAAGTGATGATATGTTTCTATAAATAAATTTTGTATAAATTAAATCATGTGATTTTTATAGCTGATTAAAGTTGGCAAGGTTGCAGGTGACCATCTCCAGTAGGGGAGTGAGATGCAAGGCATATACATGCTTACAGGTGCTGAAGGGCGGCTTTGCCTGCATGTTTTTGGACTGTGAGAAAAACCCAAGGCCTACCTTAGGGAAACTCACAGATCCATGGAGGAGAACCTTCAGACTCCATGCAGGAGATCCCAAGCTGGGATTTGGACAAAGGAACTTCCTGCTGCAAGGCAACAGTACTATTGACTGTACTGCAGAAAGTTTTGAGTGAGATAAAGCTACCTAGTTCATAGTTCCTTTAAGATATTTTACATTATCTTTATCTCAGTAAGTGTCTTATTCGTGCACCTTATAATATATGCTCTTTAGTAGGCTTTACAAACTGAATATCTCACCTAAATCCATTGGGGGGGCTGTTTGGCACATAAAACATTCAATTCTACTGTTTACTCTTTATAACACTCACCCACTGGGGCCCCTTCTGTGTCATCTAGCCTTGACTTCATCTCAAGCACTTTCCTGCCTTTCCCTCTGTGCTGTAGACGCCATTCAAGGCCAACTTCTGGTGCTAATGTTGCTTCCTCCTGCTTGAACCCGCAGTGGAGGAGAATTTCTCCTCTCAAGGGAGCAGAAACAGAATTGATGTCGGAGAATACCAGGAATATCACTACAGTCCAAGAAGGCAATGAAAGCAGGGGAAATATTATTATAAATTAAGTTTTTTACAAAGAAAAAAAAATCTGGATGTTTTTCCTTGTTAGATGCAACATTGACCTTTGTAATTTACCTTTAGTTAGCAGAGTTCCTGATTGGCTGAGAGGTAAACTGAGCTTGTTTTGCGTTAAGGTCTGCTCATATTTATCAACTGGTAGTGTTTGAAGAATGAGTGACGTGCTGAAGTCGAGTCCCTCCACACTCAGAGAAACCATGAAATATGCTGGATCAGAACTTTCCGGAAGTCCTCGAGGAGTGTAACGACTTATCTCACACATCACCTCCTGCTCGTTACAGTCTGCATGGAGCAACAGGGCAGCATTGGGGATCTCAGGCGAGGATACTGCCGAAATAGAATGAGACGGGTTCACAAACTGTGCAGCATTTACACCGATTAATAATTTTAGAACTAAAAGGAGCACCTTTGTTCTCAAACAGGAGGAGATCGGGATCAGGGACGGAGGGGGGAACAAATGGAGTTAGCGTGTCAAGTGATTCCTCTGGCCCCACAGGAACATCTCGAAGGACCAGAGTGGCAGGAGTTCGGGAGAAGAGAGCGCCACCTCCCATTCCTCCCAGTCCTGTTCCCTCCTCCACCAGAGAGCAGGAGAGAACTACATCAGCAAAGCCATCAGCTGGAAGACAATGTGAAGAAAAACAATTTCTCAGAGGCTCATAAAATTGTTTACTTTAATGAAGTAAATTATCAAATAATTATTTTATTTGATGGTAAAATGAAACTAGAAAGAGATAAACATGGAAACTTCTTCCATGGATCAGACTTTTTTTTTATCACTGATGCTCCATTGGATTGAAATCTGCAAAATGTTGAAGCCAAGTCAGATTCTCAAATACTGTTATGTTCTTCTTAAACAATTCTAAAACCCACTTTTCAAAGAAAAAGCTTATGATATTTCTAAGAGAGGCTACAGTGAACATGCAAATACTGCAAAATACTTTGTCAGGTGGTTCACATATCAATAACCCACAGATTTCAGGATCAAAGGTTTCCCTGCAGAACTCCAGTGTCTAATTTCTTTCTCCACTAAAGGTGCATTGTTTTCAGGTGAACAAGCACCAATCCATCAACTGGATGTTAAAGAAAATATAATCAGTCATACCAGACACATTTATCCCACTGCTTTATGGTCCTGTATAGATTCTTTTACACATTACTCTCTGTCACCTTTTGAAAGTGATTTGGCCTCCTATTTAACCTTTTGGGCAGGTTTAAAAGCTGCTGGCCTCTGTGTATCTTAAGATAGACATTTGTCCTGTTCAACAGATAAAATGTAAGGACAAAATCTTAATTGCTGTCACACCTGTGAAGAAGATGCTCCTTTTTATTTTTTATTTGTTTGGTCATTGATGACTGTCAGGAAGCAACATTTCTCTCTTGTAAAGATTATTTGATTGTATATTTTTTACATGGGCATTTAACTGGGATGTGAAAATGGGTTTTGTGCATATTTGCATTTCCTAATTTGTACATTTTTTTTTACAAATATAGTATTTTATTGTTTTTTTTTAGTCATTGCTTCTTTTTACACACCTTTTTAGTATTAATCTTCAGATGAAAAAGCAAGTTTACACTAAGAAATAACAGTTTTCTTTTTCTCTTCAAACTCACCAAAATATTCTTACAGTTAAGATCATTTTCAGGTATTTCTAATAAGGAATAGGCTACTTAATAAAAACGTGGATATGAAAAGCTGTAAGATTCAACTTTTAATTGCTGCAACCGAGCCACAAGCAAACACTGACATTAGTATGAGTAATCTTACCATTAACGAACGTCAAAAAGCATCCGAAAAATAATATTTTAATCATCGTCAAGGAGGAAAAGATCCGTATACTTTTAGCTGAAAAAATGAAAGAAAGAATGCACCACAACGCTTTCACTTTTGATTTCACCAAGCTATAAACGCGTCATAATGATGGTGGCTTTCTAACGCACAAGATAGATTTTGGACCGATTCTTCGCCTCATCTGTGCCAATCATTAACTAGACATTTTTAGCTGTCATAAAATATAAAGTTACACTCGGAAGGAGTAGAGGTGCGCAGATAGGATCTGCATTGGACATGCGCAGAGCGCAAAACCTTATGGAAAATGAAAGCACGCGCAAAAGCTTCAACCAATCAGAGAGCGGTGCAGATAGAGTCATGGGTTACTATGGTAACATTTCATACAGGTATTCCTAACAATATTAGGCATATGAAGACAGAAATATTTTTAATTGTTACTCTTGCTTTAAATGAAAAATATTAAAAAGGTTTCTGGTTTCAAACTTAGAAAATTTTTGTTCAATTTTACAAACTTCAGAATTTTATCAATATTTTTCATGGAATTGTGTCTAAACCTCAAAGTTTGTTGTATTCAAACCATGCTGTGCAACATGGTTCTAAAATATTTGATCTACACCTCGATTTTTTGAGGCATAAACCAGAATTTGAACTGTAAACGGTATTCCCAGGAGTTTTTTAATTTAAATCTCACAACATTTCATCTTGCAAGGTAACAAGATCATATATTTGATTTGTGGAAAAATACAGGTACATCCATGAATTCAGGGTCAGAAGGCAACGCCGTCACAAAGAAGACTGATGACTGATGACATTTCATCATGCTCTCTTGACTCCTTTTATAACAACATTTAATCTCCTACATTACAGTGTGAAACAATGAATTATGTAAAGTTAGCCTCTTTTTTTTTGTTGCATAAAAGTAGTTTTATTTGAAATTACCAAATAATTCTACTGTATAAGGTTTTTCCAGCTTGAGGCAATGCAAACAAAACAGATGAGTTAAATCAACAAATCTGAGCATTGGTTTTTATAGGTTGAAGCTAAAAATCCATCTAAACCATCTTCCAAGCACATTGTTAAACATTAATATACCTGTAAAACGTTAGTTAGTTAGTTAGTTAGTTAGTTAGTTAGTTAGTTAGTTAGTTAGTTAGTTAGTTAGTTAGTTAGTTAGTTAGTTAGTTAGTTAGTTACCTGTTAGCTGATTTGTTGGAAAGTTGATTAGCTAGTTTTTTTGTGAGTTGGTTGGTTGGTTGGTTGGTTGGTTGGTTGGTTGGTTGGTTGGTTGGTTGGTTGGTTGGTTGGTTGGTTGGTTGGTTGGTTTAAAGAGAACAGTTGACTTAACAGTTCTCTTTCTTAAAGGAAGCCACGATATCTCTGGTGAATCCGTGCCTGTGTGGTTTTCTTTTTCCTGCATACGATGGTACTTACCACTCAGTCACTTTGCAACCCAATTTTTAAGAAACTATATGATAAGGGCATCACAATGGTGTATATAAGTAAAAGACGGAAAAATATGTATTATACCAATTTATTCATATTAACATAACAAAGTTTTTGCATTCAAATACAACCTTCAAATCATTCAAGAACAATCAACATGTTAAGTAATTATTAGAACTTTTTATTTATAGTTTATGATAATCTAACTGTCTTTTAATGGCTTTATGGAGATGTTGTTTTGCTTATATCTTACAAATAGCTTTAACTGTTATTGCTTTTTTTTTTTTAGTTCTCCTGCATGATCTTGTTAATCCAGTCTACATAGTTTGCTACTTTGGTATAAAATCCATAAGTTCCTTCCCTTCCACATTTAAGCCCCCAGCTGACAATCCCTGCAGCCCAGAATCGACCATCTGCAGATTGTAGAGTGAAGGCACCCCCACTGTCACCTTGGCAAGAGTCTTTCCCACCTTTAGGAGTTCCAGCACAGAACATGTTGTCTGTCAGTATTGGTGCATTGGACCGTCCCTTCAAAGAATTGCTGCATACCTCCTGAGACGCCACTGGAATATGCACGTACTTCAGCTTTTTTGTTTGATACTGACTGTTGTTTTTGTATGTAACCCCAAACCCAGAAACCATCCTGAAAAAGTAAAAGGTTTGCACCTCAAAAGATCAGTTATGTAAAACAAATATGCTTTTCTTGTGACTATTTGCTGCTGTTTCCTTACCCTATTATTGTATCCTCATATTCATCATCTTTTGCTGGCAAACACAGAGGCATTATTGATGCTTTGAAGGTGACTGGGTCTTGCACTTGTATCAGTGCAATATCATTGTCAAAGTTTAATTGGTTCAGGTTATGGTATTCAGGATGAACATGGATTGCAGTCACATTTAGTGAAGGTGTTTTTCTAAGCAGGCCAACATCAGTATGTCCAATGTAAATCTAAAAAAAAAAAGGTAAAAAAATATATATATTTTTTTATTTACATGTCAGTGGATAAATGTAGAACTTTACAGCGGACTACTTACATTTATAGACTCAGGTGTTGCTACTTCTCCTTTAGTTACAACCACATGAGCTGCAGTCAAAATCCAGCGATCAGCTATGATCATAGCCCCCCCATCGCCTGATGTTGAACTTATTAGAGCTTGCCAGGGAATAGTGTCCTCTGGAGCATCATCTCCTCCAATGATTCTCTGATAGTTATTAAAGTGCTTTGTTGGTCGACCACAAACTGCATAGAATATATACTCATAGTCATAAAGATAAAAAGAAATCAAGGTGTTCACTGAAGTTATGAAAGACAAACTGTAATACCTGGTAGGCATACTGGTTTTAAAATAACCTCTTGGTTGGACCTCCACTGTCGATCTGCCTCACAGATGAGTGTAACTAAGCAAAATAAAGCAAATACAAAAAATTATCAAAGCTATTTATAATATTTCCATGTTTGGTCTTCAAATAAAATATATAAAAATAATTTGTTACTGTTTGCACAATATTCTCATAAAGGTATGGTGGAGGATGTTCTTTTTCTAGGTGGATCATCAAAATAAGTGGTCCTGCTAATTGTCAATCATCCTGGTGATATTCTGTAAAAGTTTAAAAAACAATCCACTGGACTTGGTTTCCAAGGTTTGAAGAAGCCGCTGTACTGTGTTGAGCCATGCGTCTGTGAAGAGGTTGTTTGGTTTCTCCAATATAAAGATCACGGCATCTTTAGATAAACCAAACAACCTCTCCACAGACGCATGGCTCAACACAGAAGAGCAGCCTCCTCTGGACAAAACGCCGCAGTACATCTACACCTTGTGGACAAAGGACATTCTTTTGAGGACCAGAATGTTCACATTCTGGATAAAGAAAATATGTGGTTTGAGAGGGGCGTGAAGGAAGCCATCTATGTTAAGAGAGAAAAACCAACTTTAAACAGAGGTGGTGGACTCAGATTGCAGCTTCCAAAAATTTACAATTCAGTTATAGAGATGATCCCTTCCAGATATCACCACAACCCCACCACAGAGGAACAAAGTACCTCCTCTCTTCAGCCGGTGAACAATACCTCTTTAACGACCGACCCTTAACAATTATAGACAGGTTTCAGGTATTACAGTAGACAATCCCCCCCTTTAACGACCAACCTTCAGAATCATAGACAGGTTTCAGATATTACAGGCTAACAATGGAACCGAACGACCCACTCATCGATTTTCATATGCATGTTTCCATTGTCCATGTGCATTTTTTTTTAAAGTGGAGAGGGCTGGTCTTTTCAAAAATTCACCAAAAATCACCCACTTTACCTTTAAAGTTACTAATTTGTCACATCGTATGTGACAAATTAGTCAAATTAGTTTAGGATTAGCAAACACCATACAGTACATAGTCTTTTATGGTGACCAAGCTCACAAACAGCCAAAAGAGAAACACAGCTTCCTCTGTGTATGTCAACCACTCTAGACTATATTGATTAAGTGCCTTAAAAATGCATTTCTATTTGTTGAAAAAGCCACATCTGTACAATACTGTTTAGACTAGCAAATAAATTAGAGGAAACTACATCTACAAAAATGTTTATTAACGTTAAATTGATTTGCACTGTATGCAAAATAAAACATTATAATAAAGAACTTTCATAAAAAATTCCTGACAAAAGCAGTGCAACCTCTTGAAGATATGTTACCAGTGAAAATATACACATTGTTTATCTCTATCTCTAAAGTTAGTGCAGAATCAGTGAAAAATTCCTCATATAAAACGTCTTACCATTACTGCCACCAAATGGAGAATAAAATGGTTCATTGCAGTGATACTGAACTTTAGACAGATACTGATTCTGGAAGCCAGACAGGAAAGTTACTCCCCCATTTAACAGAGGCTCAGGTTCTCCACAATCAATAACTGTGGCAGAGAGAAAAAAAAAGATTTAGTATTTTGTTAGCAAGAAAATGTTCAGAGTTTGATTGTTAAAATTGTTCAATTCAATGGCTTCAGATCCGCCTTGTATAAGCTTGATGCTAACATACTGTGGCATTCTGGCAGTGGGAGGTGCCAATCTCCGTTACTTTGGCACACAGCAGAGAAGCTCTCTATCTCCTGACCATTCTGACCCAAAAAAAAGTAGGACATTTTGTTAAAACAATGCAATACTACAATTAAAAAACAGGAAATTATTTCCAAGCCTACCGCCATTAGTTTGTATCCTTGTTCACAGCGCACATAGATAGGATCTCTGTAGAAGTATTCAGTTAAGGAAGGAGTGACCTTTCCTCGAGCTACTTTACCAGGAACTGGACACTTTACTCCTGATGTGAAAGCATAAATATGTGTTATCAGCCACACATTCAACCTTTTAATAGTCTAATATTCCTTTGACCCCCCCCCCTCCTCACTGGATGTGCTGTAGTCCAGGCTCCATCCATTGCTTCGGCCCTGATCATCAATGTGGTAGTTCAGCGTGACAGTGTTGGAGTTTGTGTTAATCAGTCCTGGGCTTCTCCCCCCACACAGCCTCATAGACTCTCTGTTAGGGATGCTCACCTCAAAGAAAAAGAAGGTCAGGTTTTAATCAAATATTTAAATATTATAGTCATATCTACTGTCATTAAAGGTACAGAGGACAATCTTTTTTTTTCCGGGTAGATCATCTAAATAAGCGGTCCCTCTAATTGTCAGTCATTCTGGTGATAAGTTTACGGAAGGCAGTCCTACTTGCACATCATGTTAGCTATCTTTTTCTCTGCGCATGTGCACTATCAGGCGTATATCTGTGGTTTCAGCCAGTCACTGAAGCACACCTTTCTCTACGCAGTTTTTTGAAAATGGCTGAGGGTCATAAGAGAAAAAGTGTCTACGAAGTGTATAAGAACAAAACAAAGGCATCAGAAGATGCAGATATATATCCCTGAATGCTTCACAAGGAAAGCTCTCCTTGCAAAGCATTATGGGATTTGCTGTCACAGCGGCCCGCTGTCGGGTACTAATAACAAAGATGGTGTAGGCACCACGCAGTGGAGGAGGAGTTATATGACCAACAGGGAGCAAAAAGCAGTGATCATCTGTCCAAACGGTAAGTTAACTGAGTTCACTATAGTCCCCACTCTATATAGAGATTGAGGGATTTAGGTGTTAGAGTTTTAAAAAGAGCGTGCACAAGGAGAAATGGGCTTGTGCATGCTTTCACACACACTCTAATAAACGTGTGCACAACCCTGTATCCTCTCAGGAGCAGGTACAGGGTTGTGCATGTGCATTTTTTAAGTTAAAAGAACGGGTCTTTTTTTAAAAACTCTCGAAAAATCCTCCACTATACCTTTAATGTCACTACACATGATTTAAGCTGTTTCCTGTTACCTCCAGCCAGTGATGGAGACAGTTTGGGCCTTCCTCCGTGTCCACACTCTCAATGTGAAACTTATCCGAGAAGTTAAGAGAGACAGAGAAGCCAGGCTCCACTGATATAATGTACTGACAAGACAAAGCATGTGGCGAGGGGTTCGGGTAACCTGGACTAAACAGGTGCCCTTCTACTTCATCAAATACTCCGCTGCTACAGGATACTGGACAAAAAGAAAGGAAAGTGTTCATGCAGTTCCTCGCATTAGCATAAATATTCATTCAAATTTTTTACATTTTCTCACATCAAAATCTCTATTGAAAAAAAGTTACATGGAATTTTATCTGTTTTGTTTTGCCACTAGCCATCTATATGACAAATGGAAACATGAAAGAAGTAAACTAAACTTTTGGTTGCAGGCAAAATACGAACGTTGAATGACATTCTTTATACAGAACCCCTGCAAAACATAGAGGTGGCAGCATTATGAAGTGGGATACCCCTCTTGGGCAATTACAGGGAAGGTGGTCAGAGTCTATTAGAAGATAGATGGAGCTAAATATGGGGCAATGCTTAAAGAGAGGTTTTATTGAGGCTTCAAAAAAGCTTACAGCCAACATTACAATAGAGGGGTTGAAATTAAATCCTATTCATAAATCAAAAGGATTGAGTCAAAATCAGGATATACTGTAAGTCTATTTGAAAACATATGATTATAAAATTGACATTTTGCAATAAAGAATTAAAGCTGAAATAGTATATTTTAATTTTTTTAAAGACTGCATAATGATATTGATAAAATGATAATTGCCTTCACTTGGCAATGACGTATTACTTTAGGCTGATCATTATACAAAATGGGACAATGAATGGCATGTATGGGATTGCAACTTCAACTCTTTCTTCTTTAAACCAATTAAACCAGAAATTATTTTATTAATATACTTCAGAAAAAACAAAACAAATCATTTCTAGTGTTATTTGCATCCATTTGCTCATTGTTTAAATTCAAGGTGGAAAGCGGTGACACCTTGCCATTACTTTAAGAAACAGATCCAGCATTCAATTATGATGTATTTCTGATCACAATTCAAAATGCATCAAGATAAATTTTTGATTTACCCACAATAAGTTTCCATAAACTTACAGGCGCAGGTACGCTGGTCTGAACGCAGCTCGTAGCCATGGTGACAGGCACACAGATAGGATCCCAGTGTGTTGAGGCAGATCTGAGAGCAGAGCGGACCCGATCCATCCAAAGGTTCTGGTGCAGAGCATTCATCTATGTCTGACGACAAGAATGTAAAAACACTATGTGGGATGTTTTCGATTCAAGATCATTTTTATTTGGCATGTGTGAAAGGACATTTTTCAAAGGCACCTATTGCTTGGTATTGAGCGGAGAATCCCACATTCTGGTGAAGATCCGGATTGTACTCATCTGACTGGAATATCAGAGTGAGTCTGTTTCCTGGAGATAAAATGGGCTGGTAACCGGGGTGATTTCCATCAGCAGAGTTCTCGTTGCCACAGAACTTTCCGAGCAGCTTTTCATCATATAGAACCTGCAAGGATAAGATCCTAAACATAATGAAGAAACACTACAGTGTAAATAAAAAGTAATTAGCGGACGGATTGTATGAATTCAATTCATTTTTAAGTTGATTTTACCTTGTTTTCTAGAAAAGAAAAAAAAGTAAAAGTCTGAATTGCTCCTATTATAATTAAAGATTGAAATTAATAAAATATTAGTTATAATCCTTAAATAAAGCCATTTGGTCAGTATCCTTAAAAAAATAGCTTGATAAACCCAATCTTTGCATACATTTAATAAATCTAATTTTATCTAGATCTAACAGTCAAATCTAATTTGACTGCTAGAGTCAAACCTTTGGGTTCCTAAAAATGTAGCATATTTTACAAACTATAAAGTGGAAATATGTGATAACATTATATATCTCTGACAGTAATTGAATCGTAGTAGCAGCCTGTAGAGGCCTCGATGTCCAGGTGTGTGAAGGTCAGGCTGATCTGGAAGCCCTCTGGCACACTAAGCTCCCACTGCTTCTGGAGGTTGGGGGGATAGGGCTGTGGATACTGGGGGGACTGGACTGCTCCATGCATCGGGGGTTCTGAGTCTGGCAGCGGGACACACTCACAGACCAGAACATGTTGAAACCTGAAAGGTGCATAAACAAGTTTGATCTGTTTATCAGTCTGTTTTGATTTGAGCTACTGGTCCAAAGTCGATTCAAACAGAAAAGAGCAAACACAGAGCCTGAACTGACTAAAGTGCAAAAGATACATATGACCATATCACATACCAAAGAATCATCTGCCTATTGAAATATGCTTATTCATTCGTGTGTCAAATATACGGTATTTTAAAATACATTCATAAGTTCAGGAATTTGCATTCTTTTTAGACGTTTAGAATCATATTAGAGGAAGTTAGATTAAAACTGTTTGATTTCCCCATGATAAGTAAAAAACAAAAAAACAAAAACAAAACAACAACAACAAACAAGAAACAAAATATTAACTCACCATAATATAAGAGACGCCCAAACAACCCTGGAATTGAATACATGCATGCCTGAATTAATCTAGTAGTGCACCAGCACAAGTCCCAGATACAAGTGAACCATTAATGTGATAAAGGCTCCTCTTTCAGTTGTGTAGCAACTAATCGCGTTAATGCCAGGAATATGCCTTGTTTGTCTTGGCAAAATCAAATACATGTTTGACTTTGAAATACAGGGAGGGGAAAATAATGTTTAATAAATAACACAAATGGAATTGGATGGGAAATTGTCAGTTTTAATGATTTATGTCATTTTAGTTTTTTTCTTGCTATTCTTTAATTGGGAATTATCCCTGTTTAGCACCTTCACCAGCTGCAATAATTATTCTAACCACTAGAGGAAGTACTTGCCTTTTTTCCAGCTTTGCCCTTCCATTTAGGGAGCTGGTAAAGATTTAGGTTTTGTATAATGTGCTGCAACAGTGTCATTAAAATTTTTTCTTCTTAGTTTAATTATTTCAATTCCATTACTTAGATGAACTAAAACCCATAAATAATTTTAAGCTAACAGCTTTTAACTGTTTAAAAGGAGGAAAAAAACATAATGTTTGCTTTGCAGTGTAGCTATACAAGTTTTAAGGGTTCAATACTAGCTTTAGTTGAAGCCATGTTTTAGATGAGATACAAAAGTTAAATCTTACAGCCTTTAAAGGTCTGTGCGGTAAACTCATTTATTAGATGTCTGCGTGTTTTATAAGTTGTAATCTGTTCAAATGTCAGTGAAATATTTGACATCAAAATACTGTAACAGGACGTAGGTACATTGTACACCACACTAACATGCTTTGAGTTGTTGTTTATAAAGATAAAAAAAACATAATTTTACAAAGGGTTAAAACACTAACATAACATTAATGTTCATGTGTTTTCTCATATGCTCATCACAATTACCAAAATAAGACCAAAGAGTATTTTAAGATGAGTCCCCTCATGTCTGCTAGCTACTAGCTCAACAAAGAAGGTTAAGAATCAATTAACGAACCGTTATTGGTTTCTGGTTAAGCAAATCATTTATTAAAACATTATTTTTCCAAATAATGTTTTATATACCTCCTTTGTTTTGCATTGTGAATTGGTCTACATTAGTAAAAAGTTAGTTTTACAGCATTTCAAATTATATATGATAAACTTTGGTTTCAACATTAAATCCTTGCCTAACCATACTATTATTGCTTTATTCTATTGATTATGGTTTCAACCATGTGTTTTGTTTTCTGTGTGTACATAGTAGCTTAGTTTAGTTGAGTCAAGTTTTTGACTAATATGTTTGACTTGGCGTGATTTTTGTCAATAAACTCATATAACTGATTGGAAGGTGTGGTGAATGCATTCCATATTTGTGCAGAGTTATGTTTGACCATGATTTGAGCTCGATTCACACTTTCATTTGTTGCCCTAACACACAGAAAGTTGTGTGTGTGTGTTCACACAACAATATATTGTTCACAGAACAATATATGACAGTTGAAATATCCATTTTCTCATTCCATCAGGGTCGCAGCAGGGCCCCTGCCTATCTCCGGCTGCCTATGGGCAAGAGGCAAGGTACACTCCTGATAGGTCGGCAGTCTTTCTCAGGGCAACATGGAGACACACACATAACCATGCACACTCACACCTTAGAGAAGCAAATTAACTGAACGGTCTTGTTTTTGTGAGAACCCACACATGCACTGGGAGAACATGCAAACACCATGCAGAAAGACCTCGGAGCGAGAATCGAACCCAAAACCTTCTGGCTGCAACACAACAGTGCTACAAACTGAACCAAGATGCAGGAGTTTGAATACTGTTTCATTAAATTATGTCCCACCCCTACTGGGATGTGCATTGAACATATAACTTTGCAAAATGAACAAGTAGTAGCCTTCTTTCATCAATCTAACCAGCAGTGTGAAACACCATTCTAGGAAGGGGTAAGCATTCTGTTACTCTATGTTTCCCATAAGATTACTTTTAAACACACATTGTGACAGGAAACTATAGCTGGTTTTGATACCCCAATGTTAAACATTTTAAGTTACCCCAAAACCAGTCAATTTACCTAATACTTAGGCAGTAAGAAATACAAAGCAGTTAATTTACTACATAAAAAACAACAACACAAATATGATTGTTTATTAGCATTTATTAGCTAAATGAGTCTGTGCAATATGCAACACTAATACATATTACAAAGTATATTTGATTTTGATCATAGTTGATATATAGATTTGGAGAATGACGTATGGAGTTAAAATGATTTAAAAATTAGCTCTTTACATTATGCAGAACCATTTATACTAACATCTACTTACATACTGCACACCATAACACATTAGCAAAACATGTTAACTTTCAAAAAAGGACAATGTCTGCAGATGATATGTGAACACTTCCTTTAAACGTAAATATTTTCCACTGCATATGCTTCCAGTTTAATTGGTTTGATTTCCTATTAATATTCGAATATTTGATTTCAAGAGTTGGTGAAGATCTGTTAATTTGGAAAATGAAGTAATAAAATAATCAGTACAAGTTAATTGATATTTATTGATTGATTTTGACTGAACAAAACCGTTTTATTCTCAGCTGTGTTCAGTTGTCCTGGATTGTTGTTTTAATCCAGTTTACATAATTCTCCACCTTGGTGTAATAACCTTTTTTTTTCCCCTTTATATCACCTCCCAGACAGTTTTCTCCCCAGGACACAATGCCAATCAGATAATAAGGCCCCCCTGAAGACAGCATGGGTACAATAAATGGACCTCCACTGTCTCCATGGCAGCTGTCCTTCCCTTTTTCTCCTGCACAGAACATATTATTGGTAAAGGTCATAGCTTCGTTAGAGTTTGAAAGAGGTGTATCCATACACTCAGTGAGAGAGTTAACAGGAATGCTGACATACTGTAAGTGTGGAGATATGGTCCTGTTTCTACCTGTTATTGTTATTGTAGCCCCCCATCCAGACACCGTGCCTTGTTCATTTTCATTCACGCCCCTGTTTACCTCTGGGAGGCAAATAGGAAGAAGGTTTGGGCCAAGATTCACTTTGGATGAGAATTTTATCAGAGCAATATCATTATCATAATTTTTTGGTGTTGTAGATGAAGACATTGTACTATAGCCAGGATGCAGGATGATTTTATCGATTGGAATGCGAGGCAATGTATCAGAATTTCTTGCATTTACCAGTCCACCATAGATTACAAAAGCATCTTTATGTTGCCCTTCTACAACATGTGCAGCCGTGACGGCCCACTGATCATTTATCAGTGATGCTCCTCCTCTAGTTGGATATTTTATCAAAAGCTGCCAAGGTATTTCTCCTAGTTTTGCATTCTCTCCTCCCAGTATTCTTCCTGCATTTAACAATTCTTTTTGAGGCATCCCACACACTGAAATGAACATAAGTTGTCAGTAACATGAAGTAAATAATTTCATATTTAAAAATTTAGGTGTGTATAACTTACCTTCTTTGCATTTTGGTAACTCTGCCCCGCCGTCCACTGATACCCACTCACCATTGGCATTACAAGTGTACGTTTCTGAAACATTTTAGAAAGCATGTGGTTAAAAAGTAACAGCAGTTAAAACAATGTGGCAGATTGATATAATCACCATCTCCTTCCAGTGTGTAGTATTGTGAGCTGCAGTGAAAGGTGATCTGGCTATTATACTTGGTGTCCTGGTCGTCTGGATTCACCACCTGAAGAAGGCTGTGGTCTTTAATATCCGGTAAACCACAATCTACAACTAAAGTGGAAAACAAGAATAAACAGGTAATAATGTGATTGGTTAAAGTTGCACTCACTTTCACAGGGGTAGCTTGGCATCCATACACCTGTGCTCTGGCAGGTGGTCTCATACTCTGTTAACATACCCTCAATTTCCTCCTGATTTGCAAAAGGAAAACTTTAATTACTGTTGGTTTAGGTTTTTCATATATTACTACAAACCTTTTTAAGTACTCACTGAATTTACAGCATAGCCAAGTAGACATTTAACTGTCACCGATTCGCCCCGGTGATACTCTTCCTTCAGAGGAGTCACGTTTGAGTTTGAGGTCACGACTGATCGACAGACCTTATCTGAAGGCAAGAACAGCATTCTGATCATTTTCCTGGAACAAGTATAGAGATCATCTTTTGTACGCTATGGAAGACGGACTACATTACCTCGGGTCTTGAAGTTTAACTTAAAGCCCTTGTTTGTCCCAAACCCATCAGAGGTGAAATCGATTTGGATCTGGCTTGAGTGAGTGAGAAGAGGAGATGGGGGAGGTTTGTTACCACAGAATGGACCCAGGGTCTCAGAGTAGGTTTCAATCTGCCGAACACATAAACACAAGTTGTTTTTAAATATAAGATGCTGCTGAAATATGCAGACAGGAAGGACTATCAAAAGTAAATCAAGCATGATATCTATTGATGAAGCCATGTTATATATAGCGTCACTGATCAAAGTGAAACCATATAACGGAGTCCTTCAAGATGGAGCTGCTGGAGACAAATAAAAACGTAGTGCTTGTATAGCAAACTACTGTAAATCTGGACTTTGGTCGGAAGTATCAAAGTTTCGGCTCCCTTGTTTTGTGAGGTATACAAAGGAAGACCTGGTGATATCTGAATATGCGGTTGCCTGTGTAAGACGTGGAGGCGGAGGTGTGATGGTATGGGGGTCTTTACTGGTAAACAGTTGTGGGTTTTTTTCTTTTTTAGACCTCAATGTAACCACAGTATCCTTCTGTGCCACACCACTTAAGGCATGTGTCTGTCCAAGAAGAGTTGTGCTTTAACTTAAAATTGACAAAACCTCAGATGGTTAAAAAATTTGTTTGACTCCACTTTGAAGAAATAACATTTTTCTCTATTGTTAAAATTCTACTAGGTGTAGAGAAGATGCTTTATGTTGTAAACAATTATATTTTTTATTTGCTTACTAAATTACTACAATATTTTCATCATTTAATGTGTTTATAGAGAGGAACTAGGGTAGCTGTAATGTATGAATAAAATGTAATTTCAAAATTCAAAACACAAAAGGTTAATTCTATGGAGGTCATCCTCAGCATGTTTTAGTATAAAGTATTGTTTGTTATATAGTTTCTTTCAAAATGCATGCAAAGCAATGAATTGTGAACTGGTGTACATCTTGAAAAGCTTTATGTGTTGTTGGTATCATTTTTTTTTTACCACAGGAGCATGGTCAACGGTGCATAGCTTTTCAAAAAGGTTGCCTGAGTGCATGTAAAAGAAAGCTAACGTTCATTCAATAAAAGGACTGATTTTAGGGGGTTTACTTAATTTTAATACAGTTGACTGCAAATATTTACAGCTTCATTATCTTTTTCGGGATTTTTTTGTGATAGACCAACCCAATGAAGTGCATTCCTGTGAAAAGGAAGAAATATTCTTTTTTTGCTGTTGTTTTTTGTACCCTAAATACAATCTGGTCCAAACTTTCACCATAAGACATCACATTAAATATCAATTAATGTGATGATTACTGTTGACAGACAGATGTAGCAATGTATTTGACCAAGTCCTCTGATCATATGCAACCAAAATGGAACTATGTGGCCTATGTGCAAAACACTAGAAGTGGTTAAAAACAAAAGACACACTGTATCCACTTACACCTTCCTGATATAAAATTGTTTTTGCAGCATTCTGCTTTAGGGTTGCTTTTCTCTAGCAGAGAAAGAGAAGCTGGCCAAAGTTAATGGTTAGATTGAGCGTGTTTGAGGCTGTATAAGGCTTGACACTGGACCAAGGCTTTTACAGGATAAGACCCCTTACATACAACAAGAGTTATGATGCCATTATTTTAAATTCATATCAAGAAAGGCCCTGTCAAAGTCCTGATTTAAATTTAACATAAAATTTGTGGTAGGACTTAAAATTGTGTTTACAGATGTTCTCTATTCGTTCTGACTGAGTTTGAGCTTATTAAATCAATTTCAGTTTGTTTATAAAACACCAATTCACAGCAGGTCATCTTAAGTTACATTACAAAGTAAAGTTAGTCAAATAATAGAGACGAACAATTTAAATGTTTTTTTTTATCAAAAACCTAACAGATTTGCAGCAAGTCACAGATTTTAAGAGCTCCCTCTACTAGGATGAGCATGTCGCAGCAGTGGACGGTTGCTTCCATGTGTGTATTGACTTTTCAGCAATCCCTCCTTGGAGAGGAAAAAAAAATTATTTTCAGGAGAACCTGGCTCAAAGTTAACATCCCTCTGCCATGTCTGTGTGGAGATTTAAGAAGAAAGAGTAAACACAAAAAGAACCAGAGGCACAGATTCAGGAGTTCTTTCAATGTGAAAGAAAGGAAAAAGTTAATGCCAGGAGTAAAGCACACATGTAGTTTGAGGCAAAAAAAAACTCAGGCTACTGCTACGTTGTGGGGAAAGAAAAAGTTAACCAATAAAAGACTGATGGTAAGAGAACATGAAGTGCGCCACAGTAGCAGCCTACTTAATGCCCATGTAGGATGATGTCAGAGCTGAACAGAACATCAGGCCAAATCTAGACGCTGTAAGGAGAAAAAAAACACTAGAAATACAGCCAAAATGTCAAATGATCTAAAATTGGAGAGTAGTAAGAAGATGTAGCAGAATGGGTAAAAAATGGTCATTACGTCCTCCAGCAGCATAAACATATAGCAGCATTTATAGGCAAAACATCCAGTCTCTTTTAAAGCTTGTAGAGACAAAAACTTACAAGTCTTGCATCTTCAATTTTTAGGGAAGTGATTCTACTAAATATGAACTCAAGGGATGAACAGAAAGGCTCACTTTACTTTTCTGTTTTATTTGTAATTATTTGTAATTTTGTAAATTTTTTTTCTTCCATTGTGCAGGCGTGCACTATGTTTTGTAGGATATCACATACTGTACAACCTGAATAAAATACATAAAAGTTTGTGGTTGTAATTTCATTAAATATAGAATGGTGGAAGGAGTGTAGATACTTAAATAGGTGTATATGTTGTTTCATAATCTGTGAATCAACAGTGTTATGACATTAAAAACAGACAGGAAACTACTTAAATAAAACACATATCAAACACAAACATGCTATAACATTTTAAAAACAGGATGTTAACTGATTCATACAGTAGCTTTCAACACAGTAGCTTTCAGTCACAGCTTCCTATTTTTTATTTTCGTTGTACAAAATGGATGTTGTAAAGATGAGTTTTTGTGAGAGCAGAGAATGCATTCTTACTTTTAGCTCATCTATACAAGGACCATCAGAACTTTGCTCCACATCGAAATCCTCAGAGAAGTGCAGCTCCAGCTGAAGGTGCTCCTCCACAGAGAGGCTGTATTTACACTTGGCATTTTCAGCATAAGTCCCAGGCCAGGAAGGGCTGGATATTTCACCTCTTTTCAAGCCAGACAGATCCTCATTACAGCTCACTGTGTTAGGATTAGATTAATTCATTAGTGACTTCCACATGATTTCTGTGGCATGATTCAAATAGATAAAAAAAAATCTTTCTCCTTTTCTTCCTGACTGATCAGTTCAGCTTCTCCAATTCCCAAGTTTCACTTCATGTTTCAGTTTGGTCCTTCGTGATTTTTATGTGTAACCTACCAGGAACGAGTTAAAATATATTTTTTTTCCCTTACCCGTACAAGTGTGATTGTCCTCGGCGAGGTAGTAACCATGACGACAGGAACAGTGGTATCCTCCGATGAAATTGTGACAGAAATGAGTACATTCGTTGTTTTGGTCTTCACACTCGTTGAAGTCTTCAAAGTAAAAAAAAAAAGATTTGAAAAATCATATAAATCATATATTTTAGGTAAGGGTGAAGTTATCTGGTCTTAGAGTCTGTAAAAGTATAAAAAGGAGTTTCACCATTTTCTATGTTTAGATTCTGTATGAGAAAAACAGATATTAAATGTTAAAAATTTTGTTTTTTACTTATTTTAAGTTTTTATCCCTATATTATTAAATAGTTTCCTTTATTTTCCATCGTCACAGCACTGGTTAAGATTAACATCTTTGCTGTCTGTTTGTATTTCATTTTCCAAATGTTATGTTTTAATTTAACAAACATGTAAATGTGCCAAAATTACAAACTGTCTATAACTGATTTAGCAGCTTTAAAACAATTTCAAATGGATATTTCAAAGGATATGCTACGGGTGAGGAAAAAGCCCTTACCATTCTGCCTAATCTGAAACCATGTTAAGCCTCATTATTTCATGATTTGCATGACTTACACATAATAAAATCCGAATTGCATACGACTTTAGTTAATGTTTTGCAATAAAATGTCTGACCGGTGCAAATATTATGCAAAGACTCCTGCTCTGTTTCTCTGTCTCTTTCCCTTAGAAAGAATAGAAAGAAGTACATATAGTTAGCTGACAGAAGTAACCTGAGTTTACAAGGTGAAAAAAGAGCTTTATAGAAAAGGCGAAATTGACTACCTTGTTAATTAACCATTAATAAGCAAATTAGATCTGATTACTACCTAAATTCTAAATAACAATCTCACCTTAATCTCAATATAGTTTTACAATTAAAACTTATCTTAACTAACTTATCTTGTAAGGAAAGATGTAAACAATCATTCCCCTCCCTGCATTAAAGTATTGATATACTGATATAAAAAAAAACAAAAAAACAACAACATAAAATTGAAAAAATAAAAATCTTCCCCAATTGTGTTTTGGCTGCCAATTCTTGTTGTCTAAAAATAAATATGACCTTCTTCTGAAAAAGGTAAACAGGATGTCTGAACTAGACATGAAGAAAGCTATAAGTTTCTGCTGAATGTGAAACTACAGAGTTGGCTAAAGTTCACCCTCCTGGTTTGTCATATATTGCTGATTTTTCTCTGCAGAGTCTCACCTTGAAGCGTATAAAATCCTCTGAAGCCAGTGTGTCTCTTGGTATTGGAATAGTCTGAGTGAAACAAAAGTGTGAGGCAGCCACCGGGGGAAGAGAACAACAATGGATTCACCATCTCCTGAAGCTCCTCATATTCCTTCTTCCCACACAAAACATCTATCAGGTTCCCATTTGAAAAGATCTGGGTGTAAACACGGGAGAGGAAAAATATTTAGGACTCACTCCAGTTTACTGTAACAAGATAGGAAAACAAATGTTTTTATGTTTGTTTTTTAATCAAGCCTGACCTTAACAGCATCGTTTTCACAGTCTTGGCTGTTCTCCAAGTCCAGGTGGATCAGTCTGATGGAGATGGTTTGACCTTTGGGGGCACACCTGCTCCAGTTTAAACTGGCATGAGGCAAATAGCCCATTGGATACCCAGGAGACTCCACCCATCCCAATAGGATGGAATATGAGGAGCAGGGCAGCAGAAGGAGAAAGAGACTGAAAGAAATTGTTTTTTATAGAACAATTATGTTAAAATTACAAAGAGGATATTATTATATATAAGCAACTGGAGAAATTCACTGTAAAAGCCCGACAACACATTTACACCACCCCCAACCCAAGTTTTTCTTAATGCAGTCTTGTGTCCTGGCTTAACATATCTTCAGGTGGAAGATTAATCAACCTTAATGGCCAAGTTTGTGTGCACAAACATGGAGTTATCCATGGCTCACATTATCAGTACAAAAAACAATGCTAAGTAAAAAAAAAAAAAAAAGTAAAAAGAGATCCAAAGGTATAACACAAAAAAAACTATATAATACCAATATGTACAAATGTGCAGGTATGGTCCATCTTTTTTGAGGTTTTACTTTGATCCTTTACTTTTTTAAATACTACATCAGAGTTCACTCTGACCAAAGAATTGTTCAGACATACATACTTTAGGTTTATAAGATGAAGAGAGGAGTTGCAGCTGTATCTACACATAAACCGAATTGATGCATGTTACTCATACTGTACTTGTTCACAATCTTTTTGCTGAATCTGTAAATATATCAAGACATTCAATTTGAGACTCATAAATTAGCCATTTAGCTCAAACCGGTTGATTTAACAGATCTTTTTATGTGTCCTTCATTAATGCTTCACTATCAAATTACTTCAGCAAGGTTAATAAGCAGAAAATACAGCTTTATTATGCTCAAAATATAAACTACCTCTTTAAATTTTGCAGAATTTACCCATTATGGGACAATAAAGGGATTTTCAATTCTATTATATTCTATTTTATTCTATTCTAGAAATGAAATGCACTTTGTTTCCAATGGCTCCATGTAAAGTTTAGAAGACTTTAAAAACTGCAAAATAGTTCCTGTTTACAAACTGCTGAAATTTGGAAATTACTTGATCAGTTGCATTTTACTAAAGACATCCTTTATAAAGAACACAATCTTTAATCTTTAAGCTGTAAGGCATTTTAAGAAGAACTGCGATGAATGTCATGTTGGCATGTCAGTTACAAAGAAAAACTTAATTTTGGGAAGTGTTAAACCAAACCAACAGACACCACAGGGCTTGGTAATGTACTTTGTAAAAAAAAAAGAAAAAAAGAAGAACTAAAAACTGTTGCTAACTGAGTATCTACAAAATATAGAGCGTTTACTGGGAGCTCAGTGAAGCTTGGTACCATGCCACATCCTACTTACCCTATTGATCCATGTAACTACAATAAAAGTTGACACAGGTCAGTGTAATAGTGACCTCCATGATAAATCACCATCTTCTATGCAAAGGTTTGTTCACAGGAACAGACTTAATGGTTCATATGGCCTTATGCCATATGAATCTTATGCATCATTCAAAACAATAGTGTACACATTCACACAAATAAATGGTTAAATATCAAAACAGACAATGAAGATGGCCTTAAGATTCACATAATTTAGCAGAAAGCAATAAATAAAATAATTTAAAAGTGCTGACAAGTCAAAATCAAGTAAAACTAGTCTTTTTAACATAGCTAACATATCTCCTCTATAATTTCACGCAAAAATAAGACACTAAAGCAGACAATTAAACTACTGATTTTAGCATTAAATTATATTCGTTTAAAAAAATGCAAAAATCCAGCCCCACCTTAGTCTGAACATCATAAGCCGATCAAATCTCTCCTCTTATGAACTCTCTGCATTTCTCCTTCCCTCTTTTTTAACATTATTTATTCTCTCTTCTCTCCCCCTCCTGCTTTCCTTCTTCCTCTCTAAGTTATAAGCTGCAACCGTAAGCATTTATGAATCTATTTGTGTACAATCATGTGTGCAAATTGCTGGGAAAGAGAATAATAACCACTATATATCTGTATAAACACAAAAAAGCAATGATTGATTTAGGATTTCGTCTGTATACCTTGTTAAATTACAAATCAGCAATGAGCTGAGTTAAATCTGGTCCAGGCCTGATTATTTGGAAACTTGTGGCATCAAGAAACAACTTATGAAGAACATGTTTGCTAACTTAGCAAGGGGTAAATACTCTGAAAAACCAACACATTGAGCAAATAGATTGAAATAAAGTCAAAAATCTATCAGTCTGGAAAATTTTAAGCAGGTATTTTTACGTTTTGGGATGCAGCTAACCTCAGAGAGACATTATGGAGAAACATTTAATGATGCTGAGACTTTGCAACCATTGCATCCATCCATCAATCCACACACACACACCCAAGTGTGCTTCTGTGAGAATGCAGTGGCAGAGGTGAGCCACACCTGAGCGGTGTGGGTGATGAAGGCACAGGTGCTTTTATTGGAATAATGATTTCATTAGATGACTGGTAGTTAAAGATGAAAAGCAAGAAAGAAAGCTAAAAGACATATATGAATAGAACTTTTTAAAGTCATTCAAATTCAGTTTGTCTCATTCTAACCATCTCTGGGTTATAGAGTCAAATTAATAAACAGGGAGTAGGTGTAGAAGGATAAGAATATGTGTGATATAATCCATGTGTTGTTTGCAGCAGCATTCTGGAGACAAAAAATGTAAGCAATCTGCTGAACAGATTGTTGGTGGGATAAAAGGATTGATTTCAAAATCCTGCTGCTGGTCTATGAAGAAATCAGTATAATTGGCTCAAAACAAATTGAGCAATTTCTTAAGAAGGAACGATGTAGACTTCTCAGCTCTTTGGAGACCTGCTAACTAGTGTTCCCAGTACCAGAACTAAACAAAGTGAGCCAGGATTTTGTTACTATGCCCCTCAGCTCTGTAATGCTTTATTACAGAGGAATTATTCAGGACTGAAAGCATTCTTTTTACAGACTTTATTTCTCTCAGCCAAATTCAAAAACAAGCTTAATTTGAAAGTTTGTGCACACGTGAGGTATTTGACTTTGGTTCTCCTTGTATTAAAAAATCTGGGGGAAATATAAAGTTATTTTCTTGTAATATGTATACAGTCATTGTTTTTCAAAAGAGGAAGACAAAGTTGCATTGGTACTTTTGTTAATGTTCATGATTTAGTGACAGTAAAACAAGCAGGGCACAGAACAAGAGATATCAAATTAAATCTGCAAACATTAAGTTACCTGGGAAATCTTTTCTTGATCAACAGGACTAACCAATCATTCAAGAGACTCATTTCTCTAACCTGGAACAAGAACAACTTGTTTTACATCTGCAGTGTTACAGAAGTGCTTTAATGACGGTTTATTTCAAACAATGAAGGAGAGGGTGAACCGGGGGAGGAAATGTCTCAGTTACAAAAAGGGTTCAGCAGAAAGTGCGCCTTTGGTTTTATAGCTGCGGAAACAGACAGAGTTCAAGCCTCCAGAGAGACAGAGAGCTGGTACAGGAAGGAAACGAGGTCCGCCTCACAGAGACGTAAAAGCGGAGGGGAAAACAGCAGATGAGGGTCAGTGGGGCTTTCCATTGTGTAGGATCAGAAAAAGTGAGGAGGGAAAAGAAATCTGCTGCCAAAGCCAAATCATACGAGAAAGAGAGAAGAGCGTGTTTCATAGTAAACAGAGCTGGAGTTTAATCAGAGAGTGTAAAGGGAAACTGAAGGCTTGAACTTCTGCAAACAACTTAAAGGCTGTGATCAAACGCAGACTAATGGCAAATAAGGATTGCAACAATGAGAGGCAGTATTTTAAAGATGGGAAATGCTGTGACAAATGTCCTGCAGGTCAGTAAACATCTCAATCTTTTTTAAATGTTCTTTTTTTGGAGAAATTGCTCTACGAAAGAATGTATCCCTTTTTTTTATTTTAAATCTTGCTTCTCAGGAAAATTCGTAAAGGAAGACTGCAATAAAACAAATTCTACAATCTGTAGCTCTTGTCCCGAAGGGACGTTCACAGAGGATTGGAACAACCTCAAACAATGTATTAAGTGTACAATATGCAGAGGTGAGTAGTAACCAGTTACATTCACTCAGTTACATTTACTTGAGTAACTTTTTGACAAAAAGTACTTTTACTGCACCATACTTTTACTAATGTAAAACCTTTAGAAAATGTCACTACTCTTAGAATTTGCAAAATGTTTAGCTACTCTGTCCACTGTTAGTAAGGTCAATGGAAAACGAGCAAGCCTTGTTTTAAACTATAGATGCTCCATAAACACACACAGTTAATACGTCATGTTAGAATGAGCTTTTCTTTTTGTACACAAGCTTACTTAGGATGAACCTACCCTGAAAAGTTTGGAGGTCAAGCTAATTTAAATTAACAAGTAAATACTGTCAGTGAACGTACTTCATATGGTTCTGCCAGGTCTACATTACCTACTGTCAGGAGTGGTGTCATAACTTCTATGACAAACAGAACCTTTGCTATTTTTTAATTATAGTATTCATTTATTTTTATTATTTTCTTGAAGCCTTTGAAATAACACACTTTGGACAGAACTATATTTCGGTTTGTCTTATTGAAAAAATTGAAACAGTAAATCAGATTTTCTGATGAGTACCTCAGTGCTTCTATAGCCTTTTTACTAAATACTTTTTTACTCCTACTTTCTTGGATGACTACTTTTTAAATTTACTTGAGTAAACATATGAAGTGGTGTTACTCTTAGTTGAGTAAAATTCTGTGGTACTCTGCCCTCCTCTGTAAACCTGTGGTCGGTCACACATGTTCAGTAACAGAACAGCAGATGAGTGAATCATTTTTCCCTGCTGTTCCCATTGCTCTATTTTTATTGAGCCGTGCTAATTATTTTGCAAGCTCAGCTCACTGCGCTGGGAATGAAAGTGTTTGGCCACATTATAAATTTCCTGTTTTTGTCACAGGTATTGTTTCAGATCATTAAACTGATGTAAATATCAACAAAGAGATCCTGAGAAAATTAGATAGCTGGGGAGGAATTTCTAACCACTGTTCTTTGCGGTTTGCTTTAATGGGTCAAATTGATAGTTTTTGTGCATCAACCACTTGTTAAAGTACAAATAACTGCATCTAAATCCCATTCAAGACCAGACTTTGACTATACCCTTGTCCAAAACCTTTAATTTATTCAATTTTGAAGATATTGTTTTTTTCATGAATGGAGGCCAGGACTGTCATTTTCATGATTTTTTACTTGAGGGTAAAATGCATGATTTCCAAATTTAAAGCAAGTTGTCCTGAAACATAAAAGCAGCCTTAGACCATTAGACCACTGCAGGTATTACAGTGTGCTCACCTTTCCCTTATATCCTTGCTGTCTCAATCATTCCCAGAGTTCTTGGGAACAATCAAAGTCCTGTTTCTCTCTGGCAGTACTCTTCCCCTTGGAGCTCTACCATGGGCACAATCTTTCTCCAGTTTCTTTCATTTATTATTGAATCATGAACTTTGACCCTCAGCAACCAAGATCTGGAGTTCTTCAGTTGGTGTTCTGGCCTCTTTTTTAACCCCTTGAATGAGTCAATGATGCTCTCAGAGTAATTTCTGATCCGTGTCTTCTCCATTTGTGGATAAATGCTCTAATTATGGTTACCTGTTTAACCTTTTCCAGACTTGGGGAAGCGAAGGACTTTGCTCCTAATCTGTTCTAGAAACTCTTATCTTTTAGGTTGACTTCTTATGTGCAGCTTCTTGTGACCTCTGAGTTTACTATGCGGTCAGAAAAGTTCTATAAAAATTATTTGCTAACTTAAATAGTTAGTTAACATTTGTTAACTTACATCCTGGATGTAGCTGGTTCATTTTAACTAAAATATGGTAAACCAAAGTGAATTCAAAGGGTAAAAAGCTTCCGTTTATAAATTAAATCATCATTTGAAAACTACTTTATTGAGTGACCTAAAATATTAAAATATGACAACAAACAGAAAAACCTATTAACTCTGTGAGGTTGCAAGCAGTCTTACAGTAAAAATGTTTTTAATAGAAGTACAGATTCTAAAGCAGCAGTGGAACATTTTTTGTTTAAGCTAATTTGAAAGTATCTGCAGTGTGAATCTGACTGGTGAAAAGTTTTAGATGTATAGTGTGGGTGGTAGTAAAGACAGTTTGAACTGTAACCCACCCACCCAACCACAGTCATGCAGACAACTTTTAACACCTTCAAATCACAAGATAACAAGAGATAATCTCTATTTTTTAACTTTACAGCTACAAACATACAGAAGATTAGTAACTGCACCACTGAGAGGGACACAGTTTGTGAGTGTAAGTCAGGTTTCTACTTGCTGTCGGAGCACTGCGAGGACTGGACCAAGTGCCCTGTGGGTGAAGGAGTCAAAAATCAACGTAAGTTGCATAAGCTGCTTGGTTTCTTGCACGGCTTCTCATCACAGTGTATATATATACCGTATATATATATATATATATATCAGATCTGCCTTCAGCTTTTTTTATTTTTGCAGCTACTTCAAAAAGTGACACAGTCTGTGCTCCATGTGGAAATGGGACCTTTAGCAATGTCACAGATTACTTCTCCCCCTGTAAACAGTACACCAGGCAAGTCTGACTCCATTTTTTTTTTTGCATCTCATATTAATGAATCTGAATATCTAGTGGTTAAGTGTGAGTGGATCAGTCACATATCAATACCATAGTAATAAGTCTCTCGGTCACAAACTCAAACTGTTAATAAATGATTAATTTCTGATCTATCCTTTTCAGATGTGACAGTGGACAGGTGAAGACTCCAGGAACCCCAAAAGCTGATGCCATTTGTCACTCCAAATCTCGTAGGTGTAACTCTTGACATTTAAGCATTTGGTGCATTATTATTCATCTCGCATAACTGAGAATATTATCTTGTGGGGTTTAGCGGATGCGACTCTCTAGAACCCGGCTGAGCTTGAATTAGGAGAGGAAGTGGAAGTGACACAGAAAGGAAACCATTTTATGCAGCATCTGCAGTTTGATTTTTTCTTACAGGAGGTTAAGGTATATCATTCTTAATGTAATTAGCTAAGGTATGAAATCATATTTAAAGAATAAGTGTGAATACTTAGCTAATATTCTTAGTGGTAAAAAGGTGAAACATATTGCTTGGTTGCTTAGTTTTCTTTTCAATTTTAGGTGACGTGATGTTGTGGTTTGCTGGTTTCACAGCGTTTCTCCGGAAAACAAGCCTCTGAAAAGTGTGAATTCCTATATCAGGCTGTGAATGGTTGGTTAATTACTGATCAGTGTTTTTAGGGATAAACTTAACTTCAACTGTTGTTGAGACTAATTTCGCTGTTGAGACTAATGTTGTTGAGACTAATTTCAGATTGACAGGGGTTGAATTCTTCAACTTTAGCTTACCTGCAAGGTACATCATAGTAACTAATGGTGACCCCTTGTATATACATCAATCCAAAGCACTTTACATTCTCCAACGATTTCCTTTTTATAGATAAATATGGACGAGCAATTGTTGTTGATATGTAGTCATAAACATGCATTACAGTTTTATTTTATTATTAGCATAAGTTGTCTCAGTTTGGCACAAGCCAAAACAATAAAATTTAGGCTTCACTAAACCCATCTGATGAACCCAAACCATTTTCAACCACATCTAAATTTTAGTCTTCTTAACACAAAAAGACTTTTTTACTTTAGTCATTTCTACTTTGTTAAATGGAAAAACCTTATTTCTGTCTCCTAAATTTGTGACTAACTGTTGCTCAAGCATTAATCACGTTGCTGTATTTTAGTGTACTAAATTCCTGATACCGAACATGATAAACAAGTGTTCTGCATGGTCAATAACACCAACAGACACAGTCCTTAAAATCAGGGTGAAAACACACGTTTTAGGAAAACTTTGGGTATTTTTTTGCTCATTGCTAAACTTCAAATACATTACATTATATATTACTATGGTCCTCGTAGAGGAGTGCTGTGTTGATATATTTCTTATTTTTGGTAGTCTCAAATAATGGACTTCTATATGTCTAATATGACTAAGATAATGCTTTTTTTGGGTAGTTTCTGGTCTATTGACCTTAATTTTTTATCTTTCCTTTTCATCCTTTTCTACTTTAATTTTGAAGCTGCAAACAATTTATTTTAAAAACAGGTAACATTGTGCATCAATTTATTTCCCCTGCTAATTAAATTTTTCATTGAAATATGTTGTACAATAATCATAAAAGTACCCAAATATCACCTGTCATTTCCCTTCATTGTAAGATATTTTAACCAGACGCTATGCTACACACTTTTCTGCAACTAATTATGTTTTTAACCCTGTTTGGGGCTATTTGATTCTTATGAAAGAAATAATGTAACATATAATTTAAGTGACTTCCTGTTGATCTAAAGGATTAGTTTGAGTCACTTTGGGTTGGCTGTACTGAAACTCAATCTCAGCAGTGTTACTCTAGACTGGGTGACAAAGTTATTCTGATTCTAATTCTAACATAACAACCTGCCATATCAACAGACAATAAACTGCTTCAAGAAGATTATTCCCAAATCATAAGTTTGTAAAAAGTATAAAAGCTTATGAGCAACTGTGAGCTCTAAAGAGCCTCTTTAACATCTTTCCCAGAAGCAAAATAAACTTCAAAATTAAGAATATATATTTGAGTCTAAACATGGAAATATAAAATAAACAACCTGCTTTCTCCACAGTAATTTGCTTAAATTGGATATGGAAAACTTACAAAGACTTCACATTTAAACATCACAATATTGCATAGTTTTGGTAAAGTGAACATAGTGATGCTGAAGGAAGTGCTTGAAAACACAAGAAAATAAATCACATATTTACTTCAAAAACATTTGACTTTAAGATTTTCAAGTAGTCTGCAAAAGTGGTTTCATACTTGAGATTTTTAAACAGGTCTTTGGGAATTAATACAATATATTTTATAGTTTTTTTTTTTAGGCAACTGAAACAAAAATGTAATTTCTCTTGTTAATAAACCCTCGTTCCTACTGAAAATACTGGGTTAACGCATGTTTTTCACGCGAACAATCAGTGTTTGCCTCCTGGCAAAAAAAGATGGTTCTAACCTCTCACTGGCAAGCTGTGTGACCTCTATCACCCTGCGGATGTGTCTGGTGATACCATCAGGCTGAGTTAAATTTGATTATGTCACTAGTGCAACAGAAATTAAACTATAGAGATCAACATGTAAGGAAGCCAGGGTGTAGTCAGTGTGTTTTACTGTTTGGGTCTTTTTTCTGTCCGAATCTCTCCCACCATGTTTATCGAACGTAAACAGAGTTGTTTTGGCTTGTTAGATCAGACGTGGCAGGCTCAGTGTTTTGATGTCTGTATGTCAATGGTATCACATTAATTACCGGGTCAACTCAGTTCTGGTGTTCCCACAGCATGCCAATCAGAGTCCCTTGCCAAGTCGTTTGACCCATGTAGACATGGACAAGTAAACCTGTTTTTCAGAAAGTGGGAAAGGGGTATAAGATAAATGATTAGTTAGCAAATATAGAAGATAACAATGGTGATTATTTTGGTTTTCAGGCCAGAAGTAATTCCTCCATTCAAACCACTGTTTTTAGCTACAGATGTTGTTCTCATTCAATTTTTTTTTTTATTTGCTGCAGCATTCCCTGTGGTGTCTCTGACATGAAAAGTTTGGTCTGGCACAAAAACTCAGCATCTGTTTGCAGCAACTAATCATTCTGTGACCCAGCCTTTGATCCGATTTAAATGAAAGATAAATAAAGTTAAAAAGGTTAAACAAAGATTGCATTAGTGCAAACCTTTCAATAAGTCAAATTTCAGTTTGTTAGTCCAATAATCCATGACTACTTAGCATTCAGCTTTGTGATTTTAAGAGAAAATAATTAGAATAAGAGGTAATACCTTGAAGAACAGGTATGCTAAAACTGCAGCGTTCTTCTCAAAGTCGTTCGGTATGTTTTGCATATCAATTGTTCTGGAAGTTAATAACCTAAAACTGGAATAATTTATTTTGATTAATGCTTAATCCAAAATATAAAGTTTCCAGCTAATTTACTTTGACAAAAGCTGTTACAAGTTGTTATGACATTGTAATTTAAACTGTGTTGTTCATATCCTTTTGATATTCGTCAATATTTCGATTTTATTCTTATCATTATTACCCCATTGTCTGTCTTTTATTTTCTATCTATTATATATCTTTATTCTTGGAATATTGTCTTTCGCTTACGATTTGGGGCTTTTATCTTATTTGTTTCGCTTCACATTTCCTATCTTAAGCAAGTAAGCAACAAAAAGCTTGAAAAGTAGTTAGAAATTCTCCTCTCTTAAGTCAATTATATAAACAGAAAGATAAAAACTGCACATAGCAAGATGTTAATAAGGCTGTTTTTATATCTACCATGCAACGCAGTCATTGGGGAGTGCTTTGTATGTAGTTTGTTTTATATTAAAATAGTGGTACTTCATGGTGTGAGAAGGCATTAATTGTTTATATTTCTGTCAGATGCTGATGATTAACTCCCTTAGAAATATCAAATTATGATGAGAATAGATCAGCTCTTTCCTACTGACATTTTAAGCCCAAAGCATAAAATCAAACCTTTTCACTGACGTAAATTGTTGCGTAAACATAAGCATCACTAATATGCATGTGGATCCCCTTTATCTGACTCTCTTTCAGCATCTGGTTGTTCCTGGGTACTGCCTGCAAGCCTGTGGGCCGGATTCGTGTTGACCATAGTGGTCGTGGCAGCTTTCCTTTTATGGAGAACAAAGCGTAGATCCTACAGAACAGGTTTGTAAAACAAAACACATTGAATTGGGATTACCTGCACTGATGTTTTTTCTGTAGTCAATGTTCACACAGTGGATTTACATCCTTTGCAATAAATACTATGAGATTGAAGCAGTTGAAGGGCAGTGGTTAAAGTAAATCACGTTTTGATCGTTAATTTTCTCACTTTAACAAGTCTTTGGTGTTTGATGTTTGAGTTAGGTTCTTTTAGATCTTGCATAAAAGTAGCAGATCCAGCAAAAGAAGCAGCTAAACCCTGACGTCTTTAAAAATGAAAACAAGGATGATGAGCTCAGTAGATAAAACCACATCCTGTACAGTTTTAGCTTGACATAGTTGTTCGGCATAACGTGACGCACACTTCACAGGCAGCAAACTCATACTGAGAAGTCAATCCTACGTATGTGGCACACTTGTGTTGCCTATGATGTTCGGCTGACTCCAATCTTTATCTGACATTTTCTTTTGCTGTGGTGTGAAATATAAACGTGAATCTTATCTAATTCACTGCTCCTATTCAATGCAAAAAGTACAGCTGGTAACAAAGTTCACTGGTGCATACTTCTTGTTTCTTTATCTCTGCATATCTATGTTCTCTACATGAATAAACATGTTCCTGTCCACTTCTTCAAAAGGTTGTTTCAAGAGAAATTGCAGAAAAACAAAATTTCCTCAGTGTTGTGTCAGAGCTGGCAGTTTTGTTTGAAGAGATACTGAGAGCTTCTGTTCTTTGATGAAGAATTTGCCAAGATGTGAATTTTATTATCTTAGTGTCTTCAAAAAATGAATATTTATTTATACTTTATTTATTTATTTTTTTGTATTGCTGCAATAAAATATATTAACCATGCATTCTTAAATGTATTGCCCACATTTATATCAAACCTTAGACGATTAGTTTTAGTTAAGATTTTAAAACAAAATAAATACACACTTTTTAAGATACAACAAAGGAAAATTTAAAACCAATAAAATGTGCTGGGCAAGATTCTCAATCATCCAGGTTATAGTCATTTCAAAAAAGTCAAAAAACAAACTACTGGACTTTGTTTCCAAGTTTGAAGACGTTTCGCTTCCCATCCAAGTAGCTTTTTCTATTCAAAATGTCAGAATTAGCGTTGAATTCCAAGCTTTATAGAGTACCCCTAACAAAGTCTTGTTTTGGCATGCAAATTGTACAGGAAGAACAGGTTCCCCTCTTAAGAATGGGGACCTGTTGCGATCTTTATTAGACTGCAATACACAATACTACAGTATATGCCTCTGAAAAAGGGGAGTCGGGGCAAGGCTTTTTTTCTCTCTTAACATAAATGGCTTCCTTCACACTTTTTACTTGTTTTTAACTTGTGTTTTTACTTTTTTGGAAAACCAATAAAACACATTTGATCAAGTTAGATTAAAAAAGTATATGAACACAAGCCTAGCTGTCCTTAAAAAAAGACAGTTTTGATTATAAGCGAACTTTATAAGAGATTTTTTTATGTTGTGGAGTCCCTTCGTATAATTTCTCCCTGTTTTCATCTCAGTCTGCTGAGAAAATTAGACTAATGGAGCAATCAGCTGTAGCTGTTTTTGGAGATTTATAGATATTTATAGACATGTTACCTAAAAATATCAAACCTGAAAACTGATCATTTATAACAACCTATGCAGAAAATACATTATTTGTTGATTGAACTTTTAGTATTTTTAGTTTTCATGGGTTTGTTTCAGCAAAATATCTGTGAGAATTACATATTATTTTTCAGGTTCATGGTTCTGTGTTTTTGTTTTATCTTTAAATTATGTTTTTAATCTGAGACATTTCAGCTTGATTTAGCAGCTGAACATTATGACGTGTCGGAATACAGTACATCCTACATATGCTGGAAACATTAATTTCCACTTACTCTTCATCTCTAAAAACATATCTCCTTGATGTCACCTGAAAGTTCACCTGCTCAAATCAAATGCAGCTAACCGCTCGTGCATGAAGGCAGTTCCTGACAACCATCAAAACAAAATCTAGCCAAAAGATATTAAAGAAACAAAAGTTTCTTTAATATTCAGGATTGCTTTTTAGAAAATAAATGAAAAACAAATAATGTATCTGAATCCAAATACAGTGAATGCAATAATGTCATTAAGTTACAGATATTAAGTCTTTAGTTTCGCCCCATATTGGGTTGTGGAGGTACTGCATGGAGGTTGTAAATGTATTTTCCATCTTTCTTGTATAACAAATTAATCAGGCATAGTTTAATTTCCAATGTTGCTTAAACTATATATATAAGAAGAGAACAATCCTATATGTTATGCTTAGACAGACACTAAATGTTTACATTAAGACCTGATAACTGTCAAGTCATTTTTGCTTTATTTTGTTAAGTGTTTTCAGAAGACTTTCCAAAAGCCTCCAAGCAAAATCGGTTAAATCTTTTTGGTCAGCCCCTCAGACCTCCTGATGTTAATGCTTTTTCAGCACCGCTCAACTGGCTGTAAGACACTTTTGCACTTACCCTCACATATGGGGAGCAGACATGCCCAGGCGGTCCAAATTGCTCAATCTATCCTTCAATGCTGGACTGAAAAACGTTCAAGGCCCCAAAAGTAATTATTCAGAATAGCTAGCTCTCTGGCAACAAGAGAAATATGGTATGTGCTATCAGGAAGTTATTATCAGTGAACAAATGAATAACTTTATTTCCAACAATCTATAGAACCGTAGGTATAATCAATCGTATATAGCTAATTTTATGCATAAATTATTGTGAAACCTCTTTAATTACACCCCTTCTTCTTACTATAATCCTTAACACCAACAATTTCTCCCATTCCTACTTTACTTATGAGTCTATTCAACTCAAAAGTCCATTCAGTTAGCAAATAGATTAATTAATTAATGGATGGATGGATGGATGGATGGATGGATGGATGGATGGATGGATGGATGGATGGATGGATGGATGGATGGATGGATGGATGAAAAGGCCTAAAATAAATCGTTATTTGAGGGATACCTGTGTGATACCACATTTATAAACAAGAGAAATGTTAACTAATTTAATCACCCTGATCATCTTAAAGGAAATTTTACTGTAGCTGCACATTATTTACATTTTCTTAGGACTTCTTCAGAAATTGCAACATTTTGGATTTTTCTCAGATCAATGATTTCACAAATTTGGACTTTTCATCCCTTGTTTCAGTGATAAAAGTAAACAGAAATCAACTGTTTGTTTTTGCTACAGCTTTTGGCATAAAATAAAAGTGCAGAAAATACATATTAATCTATTCTGAAGTTTTATTCATTGTTACTTAAAGTGTCAATAGACTTAGGCATACAGTATAGTTAAGTTGAAGGGTGATTAGGTTTTTAATTGAATACCTCCTGTGACACCCTTGTCTTAGTGGTTTCCCGCAATGAAACCAGACACTCTATTAAAATATCCTTTTGTTAAACTAGCAGAGAGTCATAGCTTCTCAGCGTCGTGTTTCTTTCTGGGTTACGCTAGAGATAATTTCACATCAAATGCTGCCATTTTTGTATGATGAATGGGCGAGACTGGTGTTTTGAGTCAAATGTGACCAAAGTGTTCCTGAAAAATGAAACCTCAGAAATACGAGTCTGTATTCAGAATGAGGGAAGAGGAGGGTGTGGTTGCTGCAGAAATCATCTAAAAGTGTAGTTTCGGTTGACTATTGAGTCATCAGAGACAGAAAGCTATTTTTTATTTATGGTAATGCACAGTCTAAACCCTTATTAGGACGGAAGTTTAAGGAGTTTCAGGGCATTTGCATCAAAGACATAGTCCCAGTTTTGAGTAAGGTTTATGTGTGTGGAGAAAACCATGAATGAGTTATGTTGCTACACATTGTTTCCAGACCAAATGGTAGAAGTTAAAAGTTGTTAGATTAATAAGATCTTCAGCTGCTCAGCTAAGTAATATCTGATGTTGGTGAAAGCTGACTGATGTTGTATGAGGGGCTGAGCATAGAAAGGGGAAGTCAAGGTATTGAATCATTTCTCTACCATCCTCAGGACTTCTTGAAAATAAAAAAAGAAAGAGTGAATCTTCTGGAACATTTAACATCTATGGTAGATAAGGTCATTTGCATTGTAAAGAAAAAGCGCAACAAGTAAAGAATACAAAAAAAATCCACTACATGAAGTCTGTGTAAAAGGTTTCCTTATTGACAATAAGGTGTAGGCTTATTGCCTGTAAGTTTGGGGGGTGGGGGGGGTTCACCACCGGATGTAAGCCCCTGTATACCTCACAGACTGAAAGTCAGGGGTGAAGTTCCCGTAAACAGAACCAGTTTCTCCAAAATGATGCGAAGAGAAGTCAGTAAACACCCATTAATCTGATTCTGTCTCAGTAAAAAGTTGCAGAAAAATCCAGAAACAATTTGGTGTCTTTTAATATCTTTCTCTGCTTAGTTTTGAGTTAAAACGATATCAACGTTCTGTGCAGAAGTCCCTTTGTTAATACTGTGAGGGCTTGATGAGTGGTGACTTGATATTTTTAACACAGTGCATTGTTTGGATAAAGAGAGTTAGTTTGCTATGGAAGTTAAAATCACTTTCAAAGGAAAGTCAGAACTGTTGCCAATCTGACAACCTGAACACTTTCACTTTTTTGTCTGAACAAATGTGTAAACTGAGCTGCTACTATTCAGGTTTAGTGTGGAGCTAAGTGACTAATGGTGCTGCAGAGTTCATCACTGCGTTTATATTGCCTCCTAGAGTCTGCTTGTGGCAGTTAAAAGTATCTGATCTGTTTTTGTTTTTTTTATATAGAAATGTCTGAGGCTAACTTGTCTATGTTTTTTAATTTTTTGTTACAGGCAATGTTAAAATGGAGGAGATTTTTTCTAAACAGCCCGCTCCACCAGAGCTTCTGTCTCACTGCCAAGACAGCTGCGGCGTCTGCATATCACCCCAGCCTGATTTAGGTAAAACAAAAAAACAAAAGGGGGGCATATACGTGTATACACTCAAAGAAATAATTTTATTTCTGTAACACATTTCACTGAGTAAGACATTTTATACTGTAGGTAAAAATAATGTTTTTCATGCCTTTATTTTTGACTATTAGTATTATTTTCTAATTACAGCAAAATGAAAACATGTCATTTAAGTATGATGATTAGCAACATATTTGTCTTCTATACATCCATACAATTTATAACACTTGCTAAGTCTTATATTCCTGCAGTTTATTGTTTTAGCTCTGTAATCTGAGACTCTGAGTCAAACCCTTGTCCTTTGTTTGATCACAAACTACACTAACAATGTACTGCAGGGTGGAGCATTATCTATCAATGAGATAAACATTTAAGACCAAGATTTATTGACAAATTATCATACGTCTCAAATAATCAAATTTCTCTCTTTAAGTTAATTCTGAACATAACTTTGATTTTTCCAGTTTCTCTTCACCTAAAAAAAAAAGTCAGATTTGCTATTTATTGGCCAAATTACTTTCCAAATTACTTAAAAATGTATTTATTTATTTTTTTTATATAACTGAGTGTTAATAGTAGTTATATCCAATTTAGAATGAGGAACATTTACAATTTTACCGACTATTATTTAATCAGTTTTTTTCTTTTACATTTTAGCTTTATAAGCAGTAAACTACTAAAAGCCAACTTAATGATAAATGTAGCACATCCTAATGTTTCTATATAAAGCATGTAAATAGAATTTAAAATGTGAACATTATTTCTATGATTATAGAAATAATTTAGCTATTAATTTAGAACACTGAGTTTATATCTCGTTACCAAAATTTTTTTTTTTTTTGTCTTGTTATATTCTCATCGTAAATGTTAATGTAAATAAGCAGAAAATCCTCCTTTTCATCAGAAATCAAGTCTAACACATATGAGTCTGTATTTAAATAATCTGCACCATGTGTTTCATGTACTGAATTCAGTTACTGAAATAAATCAACAGCTTAATAATGTATTAGTTAATTAATTATAAATTAATGTTTTGTTGTTTTTGTACTGTTACTTCCTCCTGGCTTAGTTTAAATTAACCCTGTCCAGATGTTCCCCCTTTGTCATATTAAGTGTGCCAAAAAATCCTGGTTCATGGTATTCAGCGGGCTGTTTTCTTCTATACCAGATGTATTTTCTTATTCTATCAATCTGTTTTCCTCCTCAGATAATCCTGGAATCATCAACGTAGATGAAAGCTTGGTCAGCAGCTGTACCATATGCCCGCTGCAATCAGATTGCAACACATCCACCACACAATACTACACCAAAAACTTCCTCAGTTTTCCCTCTGAGCCCCAGGAGGATGAATGGTGGGGTTTTAAAAGCAGCCAGAAAAAGGACACCGACTGATGGAGCCATTTCTGGCTAAAAAATATCGCAGTGACTGTTTATAAACATGGAGCATATTTTACTTTCAGTTTAGGTTGGCATTACTTATAGTTTTCTGCCACCTGCAGGACTTGGGTGAAAACTTCAGATCATGTAATGAAGTATTTCTCAAAACAGCTGATTGTGAGTAAAAAAAAGCAGAAATTTAGGATAGATTAAGCTCTACAGAACAGGGATAAACAGATTATTTTAGCTAAAAAAAAAACACTGCCTTGTATAGATTGTATATGTCTTTGTCTTTAACTTTCCCTGTTCGCTGCTGATTCAGATGATGAACTGCAGTGCAAACACACAATAGCACTCTGAGAAATGAGAAACAGCTGTGTGGACATGGGCGAAGCTCTGAATGATATTCGTTTTATTTTTTTTCCTACAGTTTACTGTAATAATATCACTTACAAGATGTTTTCAAAGATGCAGGGAAACTGTAAAAATGGCTACATGTCAAACTCTTAAACCTGATGGTGTTTTTTAGATTTAGAGAAACAAACCAATCAGTAAATCTGAGTAAGTTTGTTCCCTGCAGTTTCTGACAAACCTGAACTCAATGACAGATTTTCAGCAATTGTTCTGAGTCCATTCATTGATCCCCACCTTACTTCACGTGTCAATAAAATTGTTCTGCTAAATAGGTAAACAGGCAATATCTTACCTTGGGCAGAGAAGTCATGGCTTTTTCATTGCATCTAAATACTGATTAGCTTTTTTTCTGAAAGATGTATTCAATAGGTTGTCAATAAAAACGGAAAAGCAGACTTTTGCTTAGTTGTCTTTTTTGTCGGGAGGTAATATATCAGCTATTTAAAGTAGCAAATGTATCCTTGCAAAAACTTGTACACAGCCACTAGAGTGGATCCTCTAAACAACCATTTTTCCTTTTGGGTAACAAAAAAATCTCATCTGCCCTTAATCATCATGTTGGCAAATCATTTTAACTAAAAAAAGCCACTTAACTGAATTTTAAACAGTATTTCTATTCAGACTGGAAAGCCTTAACTTGTTCTATTGTCTGTAAGCATTTTATACAGAAGGATTACAAGAGGATTTTTTTTAAAACTACAATTATTTGTGTTTATGGTCAC
>NW_015150501.1:928978-937342 GCF_000732505.1 Cyprinodon variegatus
GTTAATTGGATTCTATAAATTGTGCTTAAGTGTTAGTGTGTGCATGTGCATGATTGTGTGTCTCTGTGTTGCCCTGCGAGAGACTGGTGACCTGTCCAGGGTGAACCCCGCCTCTCGCCTACAGACTGCCAGAGATAAACACCGCGGCCCCACCACGACCCTGACAAGGACTAAGCGGGAGAAGATGGATGAATTAATCATATATGTTTTAGAAATTGCTTCTTAGAGAAAAATAAGATTGAATTTGTGTCGTTTCAAAAAATAAATATTAAAACCTATTAAGGTTTAGAGGCAAAGCTGTATTTGTATTTAAAGATTTCTAGTTGAACTTTTATTGTTTATTTTTTGTTCGTTCACAGACATCACTGTATCATGCAAACTGATTTCACCAAATTTCAACCATAGAGTTTTAGCATTTATAACTTGTAAAAGAATACAAAAAAATGCAGTAATAGTTTCACACAAAGTCATTTCATCTGTTAATGATCTTATAATGTAGAAGCAAACTGTGACCCATGTAAGGTTTGCTTAAAACATTGTGCAATAAGCAGAAACGACCTGGGAATGTTTGCAGTCATCTTTGCTGTTAGTGTTTGAATAATTCCTGCCACAATGAACAGATGTCTTCTAGTGTTATTATGATCTTTGAACAGGTTTATGATTGGAATAAAAATGCTATAAACATGATTCAGTTCGACTACTTTAAAGGAGAGCTGTGTGCTGCAGCTCGTCAGCAGCAAATTCATTCCACCTTCTTGAAGACTTGCTTAGCAACGATGCCTTGAACTCTCATTTCCTGCAGAGAACAGATGGGAAAGGGAGGGGGGTGTTTAGGAATGGTCAGTAAGAGAGTTTGGCATGTTAGAGTTAAATGAGCGACACCCCACAAACTTGGGATTGTTTTCAAACTCTCCTTTCTCTCCACAGTGTCTCCTCGTATTCTCACCCAGTAATCCGTCACTCTTTCTTTCAAGGCGCACTTATCTTTTCTGCCCTCCCCCCTCACTCATTTTGGAACAAATCGTCAGCCCCACACTGTTCCCTTCCCCTGCCAGTTCTCCCTATAAAACCCACAAACCTAAATCTTGATCCTCACCGGCATTTCTTTTCCAATTCCCTCCAGTTTAGCGTCAACAACAGGTTGTATTGTCCTCACCCTAACAAGGGTATTAACAAAACAATGCTGGTTGTTTAAAATGTCTCAAAAGCTGAAATCTATTTAGAGAAAAATAAATCTCTGCTGCAAGGATGGGTGCACAATGGAGCAATGTATGACTTCCCTCGTTTGCATGTCCTCCCTGATTAACCATATCAACTGTAGCATCATTTGGCTCAAACTTTCCTTGTTCCGTCTCCCTCCTTCCTCCAACCCTCCCCCATCTCTAGAGCCCATTCATCCTCACCAAATGGAGCTTGTTGCCTTCCAGCCAGTGGGTCCAACCTCGACCTTCTTTCTCCCCTCTCTGTACGCAAACAAGTTTGTCTCCTTCCCAGCTCACTGTAGTCTGCAAACAGCACAAAAGTCAGAGAAAACCATTTACAAACACTTTACATGGTCAAGAAATGTTTGATTCAAGTTTTTTCCTTCTGGAAGTAAGGCAGTTTATAAAACTGTTTATGTGCTTTATTAAGATTTTATGTAACAAAACAACACAAATGTGAAGTGGAAGGAAAATGATAGATGGTTTTTTGCAAATCGAAATCTGAAAAGATTTGAATGTGCATGTTTAAAGGGCTTTGGGGTAAGGCTCTAACTGCTTGAATGAATAAAACACTTTATATTGCTAAAAAAAGAAATTTTGCACATTATATCCCCAACTACAAAACACTCTGTTGGGACAAATAAATCATAAAAGCTCCAGTTAAAGTTTCCCAAGAGTCATGAAGCGGACACAGCCACCATTTAGTAAAGTGGGCATTGGTCAGATTGATACCAAAATTAAACTCTGTAACCTGAAAAAAGATTTAGGTGTCAAAAGTCAGCCCTTTATTGTTAAAAATGGTGGTGGTTGCATCATGCTGTGGTTGAGATATTTAGCAGTAAAGACAGAGAAGCTATTTAGTGCTTTTGTGGTGTAGGGAATTATATAAGGCAGCCCTGGAAGAAATTCTGTTAGGGATGCTAAGGCTGATTTTCAACACATAGTTACAATGGAAAGCTTTATTTAGGAGCTTATGCATCTGTTATAATGGCCTTGTTAATGTTTAGCCTATAAACTACAACGGAACATTTGTTAAAACACTCGAAAATTGATTATCAGCAGCACTTCGTCTGAGCTTCAGTTATAAATTATTTTGTTAGGATATTTGCAACAACAGATATGCTTCAAAAAAAGAAATGAAAGTTGTATATCCTGTGAAATGTAACAGCGCTGAAAGTTATGCATCCTGCTTTCTCTCCACAATTAGGCACTGCTTTGTGTTGCTCTGAATCCTAAGGAGGATCAAGGAGTTTTACTGAGTTATAACTCAGTTATAACTGGGCCATGTGGTTAGAACAGCAGGTGCATGGGCGGTTCTTGAGAGGGGCCAATGGGGGCCAGTGCCCCTGTAAATCATGTCCTGGCCCCTGTACTGAAGAAATAATACTTGAAAGAAATTTTAATGATATGTGCTGGAACAGACATGGTTACTGATAGGTCCTTTGGATCTATTACATTATTTTTCTTTACAAATTGTGTTTTACCGATTATTTAAAAACAATAAGGTGATAGTTTCAGTGGTATTGAGATAGGATCCCAGTTTTTATCTGCCAAATTGTTTTTTTCAAAAAAAAAAAAAAACTCAAAATTTTACAGCTGAATTTATCAGTTTTTCTTGAGTTCTAATTCAGATTTTATAGAAATTTGTCATTTTAACTTAAGTAAAAAATATGTAAAATTCCTAAACTATGAATGTATATTGACCTCATAAGAAATAGATTTTTTATTAAAGCTATTTGAATAGAAATTTCACTTGATGCAGCTCTCTTAATATATTTGAATCCCTTGCTCTGTTTTTTATTTCATGCTTTTCTGTGCCCCCATGAAAACACTCTGGCCCCCTCCTGCCCCCCTGGTACATTTGGTCTAGAACCGCCACTAAGCAGGTGGGATGATTCTCATTGGGAATTGAACAAACAAAGCAAAGTCCTGCAACAAAGAGCATGCCCAGACCCACACCTGGCAGGTACGGCCATCCACAGGTCCCAGGTCCTCTGTGAATTCTTTCCCGATGGTGAAGTCCATGTTGAAGTTCTTAAAAGTGGTGAGGGTGCGAATCTTCATGGCTCCTGTTGCTGGGTCATGGGTGATCTCCTTAGTGGGCTTCAGCAGACACACAATTTTCCTCAGGGCGATATTGATATCTGATGAGAGGGACATTTGATTTTAAATGATACTTCTATGGTTGCTATAACAGAAGAGCTTTAAGAATAAAAGCAAAGTGAATGAGTGAGTGTGCGGTCAGCCAGAGGACAAGATTTCATCCCACTAATGTAGTGCTGCCTGTGAATAAGGATAGCCTGCAGAAATAAGCATTATCCTAATAGATTATCTCACATGCAACATGCAGCAAACATGCAGAGCTGATTGAAGCATCAACAGTTTAGTGTTTTAGATTAGTTTTCTATGTCTGTGAAATAATGAAGAAAATCATACCCAAAGCTGCAAGATATGCGTCCATATTCTCCATTTCCACCAAATGATAAGTCCCGGAGTAATCAGGTTTCGACATCTTTCTGATGCTCCTTCTAAAACTTAAATATGCCTTTTTTTGTTTCGGTTCTTCCCCAAATCGAGCCTCACTGTTTAGATATCAGCTTCTGTTGCGTAACCCTTTTTTTATGCAGAGAAACGCCTTTGGGTGGATTTAAAAGTAAATCTGAAACTTTTCCTCCAGCTGAACGGGCTTTAAAGGCGCAGTTATGCTCTCAGATGATCCAAAGTTGATGTATTGCAGCAACACTAATCTCTCTCACACCTGAGGCGAGCTGCTGTCTGCATTAAATAACACAGGGAGTTATCTGAATGCAGGGGGAGGTTCATTCCCCCTTGATAACTAAAGCCCGTTCCCGCAGGAATAGTGTTGCGTTCAGGCAAGCTCGGAAAAAAAGAGATGAAATTAACAAATGGGTTGATAGTGAGCCATTTACGTAAAGGCTTACAAAAAAACTTGGTGTTTTATAACGCATAAACAGTGCTCATTGATAAGAGAAATCTGAGCAAACAAAGTGATTACATCTGCTATGTTTGATCAAGTGAGATGCTGAATTCTCCAAAGATTTCCACTTTCTTTTTCCACCTCGAAGGACGCAGGGGTGCGATTGAGACCAGAACATAAAGAAATTAAATGATCCTTTAATTTACTTAGTGTTAAGCTTAGTTCTTTCAACATCCAGGGGGATCGAAGTCAGAAGCAACGTTTGCATTTGATGGATACCCAAAAATGGTTTGGAATTGAAAGATCTAATTTTATATAATAAATTCAAATGTATCTGTACTTAAAATCAATGACGTCAAGAAAAGTGCATTTTTCCACAATTGGCATCTGCAAAGACTCAGATGTTGCAACTAATCCCGGAACAGGGATAGTTGCAACATTTCTCAGTGATGAAGGTTGAAAAAATGGCTGTTATTAATAGGAATATCATTATGTACTGTATTGCTACTTTTATTGAAAAATATTTATTTGCTTTGATTAGATGACAATTAGATATTTGCCTTGATGTTCAAACCTTATATGCAACTGTCAAAGATTAATACTGACCTAAAATATAGAGGCCTACTAGTGACATAGGAGAAACACAATTTGTGAACCAATTTAATTCAAATTTCTCAGTTCACAGTATATTTATTATGAAAAAATCTAACTATTGGGAGTATTGGGCACCTAAAAATTTTGAAAACACAAAAAAGTTACATTTTTACATAGGCCTGACTGACTATAAATCCATCGCACCCCATTATTTACTTAGACATAACTAAATAATTGCATGTAATGATAGAATTGCATAATAGGCAGTTTATTTTTATATATATATATATATATATATATATATATATATATATATATATATATATATATATATATATATATATATATATATATTATATTATATTATATGATTAAACAATTTATTGTACCCTACTCAGCACATAACCACACATCTGTTAAAAGGAACAAAAAAAGACACTTGACAGTATTCCCAGACACGCAAGTTTGCATTTCCATTCATATTAGGGCTAAAATTACCCATATTAGGACTTTAGGACTTTATATAGATTTATATTAATCCTAGGAACTGCAATAATGCCAAACATTTACACAAGCCCTAATCTAAACCTAATTCACGCCATACCAAACCAGACCCCTTAGCATTAAAATTGGAACAGCCTTTGGTCTCCATAAAGCCTGTTGTCTTTAGAAGGTTAACAAATATACCAGAAAAGGTCCTAAATAGGTCATATAAAGATGCAAGCCTACAAACCTTCCGTCCCTGCTTCAATCTGACATAATATATCTATGAAAAGAACTAATGAACAGATGTCTAAAATACTGTGTTGTATTTTAATATTAGTGAGAACAGGTTCAGCAGCTGTTGCTACTGCCCCCCTTCCTGTCAAACATGACCAAACCTCATGTGCTTTCTAAACTAGGTGATCTACACATATTCTAAACCTTACTACTAAAAATTTAATTATCACTCATTTAAACCGTATGGGTTTGACCTAAATCACTATAACAGTTAAACAAAAACGAGGCTTGAGCAAAAAACTATAAAAAATTTTCCCCAATAAATCCTGAAAGATTCAGAATCTGCTTGTATTTTCCCCATTGGACTGTCATTCAACTTAGCATATGCTGTATGAGCGACATAACTCTTGCTTGCTTCTGGATAGAGGAAAAAAATGACATGTTGCAACCCTCCTTGGCCGCCTCCTCCTCTCTGCTGCTCAAATCCTATGAAGAGCCGCATTTGAGGGGGACTTCCTCTTTATCCGTTACCCAAGATGGCTGCTACAGAGAATATCCTCACATGATGATGTGTGGTTTGAGTGACTCAAATAAAATTATTTACATGTTTGGCTGGTTGGGAAAGGTCACCAGAGTAAAGTCTCCTCTCTTTGAAACTGATTTGGCAACATGACTTTGGTATGCACATCCAAATAAACCACAAAACTTCTGGAACAATGTCCTTTGAAAAATAAACTAAAAGAAAAGATGCATTCCACAAGCCAATAGCCTTATTGTATGCAAAAAAAGAACATAAAATCCGCAGTAGTTACTTCTTTAAACTGTCCAGAATGGTGGTGGTGTTGTGATGGTTTGTGCTTATCTTGCAGCTACAGGACCTGGGCAACTTACAGTTGCTGAGTTGATCACGAGGTCAGGAGACAAATTTAAATGTGTGCCACTTGTCTGACAGATAAAGATTAGTCAGTATAGGGACATCTTAACGGAAACGGCATGAATATAATCATAAATATAATGAAAAGTAAAATCAAGGTTTTTCATTTTTATCATCTACACATACCTTGTAAATTCAAGTATAAAAAACTGAACAGAAACTGAGCAACAAAACAGTAACTCCTATTATAGGCTGTATATTAAAAGCATCATGAAGTCTTAAAAAAAAAAAACACATATCCAGCAGAATGTTTAGCACATTCTTCCTTTATTTTCAACAAATACATAATCTAACCACTTATGACTTATGTCAACAATCTCTGTTTTCACTTTAAACAGTTCATTTATATTTAACGGCCTCTGCACCCCCCCACCCCCACCCCTCCCCACACACACTTATTAAAAACAGCCCTTGCATAAATATGAGGCACAGCAACCTCCCTGTTTTATCTACTTTTTCTTCACTGAACCGGTTTTCTTCTCGGACTTTGATTTCTTCATGTCTTTCTTTCCTTTTGAACAATTCTCAGAGGGATCCTCCTTGTTCCTGCAAAAAAAAAAAAAAAAGATGAATTTTAATTTCTGGAATATTAAACAGAAGGGGTCTGGGGCATAACAACAATAACAGCAAACCATGCATGAAAAGAATCAATCAAATCTGCCAGGCCAAGTATTCAGGGCTCCAACTGGGTCAGTGTGTTTAGGGTTCAGCCTGAACTGGTGAGTGTCTGTTTATAATTGGATAATTGGAACTTTGCTCAGTTGTTTATGAAAAAGCAGCTGCCAAGAGGTCAATAAATGCTTTTCAGTCAATAGGACAAACAAACTGGGGGTCTGGCTTATTTGTACAGCATAAACACTTCATTTTGCTACCCTTAAACTCCCACTTAACTTTGACACATCAATAGCTCTACCCCATCTGTAAAACAGAAACATTTAAACATGTTAAGATTATCTTACAAAAAGCCATTTAATGCTCTAAAAAGAACCAAGCACATAGAAAAACAATCAGGCAATTCTTTTTATGGCAATGTAGGATCCAGTGTTACTAAACTCTAATTAAGGACTTATAGCATACATATCTGCATTTAGTTTTTTTTTTTTTTTTTTAAACAGTTAAACAGAAGTTGCACTGTAAGGTTAAGTTTCAGACTGAGTCTTGAGAATTAAATCCTCTCAGCAGCTTTGAACACAGGGGTCTGATAAAACAGCACACCTCAGATGCTTCTAATCTATAGTTCTGGTTCAAGGTTTGTATATACTCCTCATGAGACTGAAAGTACTATTCATTTTACCCTTTAACGATTGATTTGACTAATGATTTTTTTTTTCATTTTGAAATTATTACAGTAATCAGTTTTGTTAACAAATTGTTACTCTGCAAAAACATTCTGAAAATGAGTAATAATTCTTAAAATAAGTGCATTTACCCTTAATTTGAGTAGGTAAATAAGATGATCAGCCATAGGAATAAGTATTTTTACCCCTAATATAAGATAATCAGATATTATGCACTTGAAATAAGAGATTGCAGTTTTTTTTCTTATTTTAAATGTAAATTATTCCATTGGCAAAGTGTATCACTTACCTGATCAATTTAAGAAAAAAATTACTTATTTTAAGAAAAAATGACTTACTTAGATTTACATTTTTTGTAGTGAAGCATTAAATTTGAATCCATGTATTTTTTCTTAGCTCAACAGTCAACATAAACCGGCCTTCTATCTCTTCTCTATACACGCTTATCCTTGCAGGGGTCGGGGGGGGCTAGTGTTGGTTTATTTATATGCAAATATTTAGTTAATTGCATCTTAGCAAGCTACACTAACTATAGGCCATCAAAACAAGCTGACTGGATAACTGTCTCCTCTCTGGAACAGACACAGCTTTTAAATGTGCTTTATAAATATGGAAGCATGTAAGGGATTTAAAAAACTGCATTAAATATATATATATATATATATATATATATATATA
>NW_015150501.1:937461-940278 GCF_000732505.1 Cyprinodon variegatus
ATTGCAGTGACTTGGAGGTAGTGCACGACCTATGTACAGAATTTGGTCCTCAACTGGGTGCTCATGGGTTCGGGTCCTGTTCTGTGAATTTTGCTGCTTGTCCCCCCCACTCCCTAATCCAATTTCGTGTCTGCATGCTTTAAAATATGAGAAAAATAAAGGCCTGAAACTAGTGCCTAAAAATAATTAAACATATTAAGATAATTAATAAAACCATTTAAAAAATGATTGATCATAAAAGAAAATTGGACTACAATCCTAAACTAATGTTGTTTAATCTCAATTAAAAAAAAAAATCGAAAATTTTAGCTCTTTTAAAGTTTTCTGGGAGTTAATTCCAGATTATTGGAGAATAAGAACCAAAATCTTCTTTCCCATGTTTGTTTCTGGGTTTCCAGAGTAGATGTGAGTCAGAAGACCTGAAAGGTCCTAACAAAACATCTGATATATTTTGGATAGACTAGGAGAAGAACTTCAAACTATGTTCTCTGAGATTTGGGAAGTGCTTAAAACTGGGGTGCTGTGCTCCACTTTATTAGTTTTAATGAGGATGCGGGCAGCAGCTTTCTAAATCAAATGCAGCTTTCTAAAGGATGTTTTAGATAGACTTGTGACAACACAGCTACAGTAATTAATTCTACTAAAGATGAATAAAAAATATTTTTTTCAAGGGCCTGCTGAGACATTAGTCCTTCAATCCTGGAGATGTTCTTTAGGTGATAGAACACCAATTGTGTTACAGACTAAAAAGGTGCAGTTTGCTAAGGGGCAAGTTAATGTAATATAGTTGGGTTGTTTCTCTCTGCATGAGCCTGTATGTCAAAATGTTTAATCTGTGTAGATAATAAAAAATGCAGAATTAATCAATCATATAAAGACACCAATTTTTGGTAAAATATGAAATAGTTTCTTGTCTAATCAATTCAATTCAGTTTATTTATATAGTGCCAATTCACAACACCTGTCTTATCAAGGCACTTTACAATTCAACCAGATCATACAGTCAATTGATTAATATATAAATTCAATTCATATATCATATATCAATTGGTGGTAATCAATCCACCTTTAAGTTAGTATGGTTCAATTGAATAACTGAAATGATCAAATTAACTTAAAAATAGATGCACCTATATTGGGTAACACGTGACCAGAACTTGACTGACTTCCTTCAGAACAGGTAATCAAATGTTCCGGTTTAAACTTTTCATTCAATAATATCATGTTTCCGAACTTGTTTGATAACACTTTTACATTAACATACAGATAATTTTAAAGAAAATGAAACTAAAATAAATAAACATATGATTATTTAACCAGGAAAGCTGCTTTTACATGGACAGAGAACTAAATCATTACAATAATATTTTAGTCCTGTGTTCATAAACATTACCAATGTCATTAACTTGTAATTAATGCTGGGTTGTGAGGAACTTTAAGTGTGCAATAAATACAAAAGGCAAAGGGATTATTTTGACTTCCTTTTTTATACGCAGCAAGTGTATCTAGCATGAAATAATGAGGGCGTTTCTTGCAAGATTCAAATCCGTTCAAGGATGCTTGTTCTTGACTACCCACCAACTGGCCTAGATGTTTAGGCTGACTGTAAACTAAGGCCGTTTGCTTTAACTTCTGGTTCCCACAGATAACAAAGCAACAGCTGCTAAGGATAATAGGAAGTAAAAGTACAGACTGCATGTTTTTCTCATATCAAACAAAAAATAGCACCCAGTTTCTGACTAAATAATATTAACACAAAACAGTCACACTAGTGCGATACGATGCATGCAGCAACATTGTGGGAGGCTCTGATTTAAAGCATCATGTCTAAATGTCTCCAGATCAGGACTGAAAAACCTGCTAAAATCTACTCCCTGCATTGCACCTACATGCACCACAATACTGCTTACTAACTTAAAATCGACGCTTCTCATGAATCAGAGTTTTTTTTTACTTATAAGAAACCTTTTTTTCATTTTAGTTTGATAATCAGATAAATAAAAATAAGAACTTAGATGCAGCCATCAACATTATATTGATATAAAAAATTTGAGTTTAATAATTTAGATAAGTTTGATTCTGCAGTCCTACAGTTGGGAATGATCCATAACAGCTTGGTAAGAGTCAAATGATGGGGCTGATGGTATTTTTTCTTTAAAATCTTTAGCTTGAAATGGCACCTTGCATCAACATTTGTACAGATTTTAATCTTTCTAAACTTTAATACAACGGGCAATTCCTTGAGAATGTAACTCTGTTCTTTAACTCAGTATTTCCCAACCGGGGGTATGCATACCCCTAGTGGTCCTCGAGTGCATTGCAAGAGGTATGTGGGGAAAAAAACATTTTTTGTTAGGTAGTAAAATAAAATAGGGCTGGGATCTATTTTGCTTTGCCAGGAACCAACTGAAAAACAGCTTCGACACATATCCAAACCAAGCAGAGGAACAGACTGGAAGTAAAGAACAGCTGTTTTTTTACACTGAGCTATCGGAGCTCATCAAAGCAGCTCAGGTGTCTTGATGAAAACAAAGTAAAACTAATTAAGTCAGTCTGACTACAATTTTTGTTCTGCATTTTGTTCCCAATTCATCAAGTTTAAATGTGATTATAGGGGAGTTATTAAGATAAATACAGGTTTATATTAGGATTTTATTTTGTAATTATTTCAATTCCTTACTAACTTCTAGTAATTCCACTCTAACTTTTAGAGATGAAAGCATAATATTAGACAGACAGACAGACAGACAGACAGACAGACAGACAGACAGACAGACAGACAGACAGACAGACAGACAGACAGACAGACAGACAGAC
>NW_015150501.1:941193-960002 GCF_000732505.1 Cyprinodon variegatus
AACTAGGCTGCCACTCCCTAAACTAGGCTGCCACTCCCTATTATCTTATGCAGATTGGATTGCAAACACTATTTCTGGCAGGGAAATCTGCTGCATGTTGATTCCTAAAAGAAAAAAAGACCATATCAAAGTCCAGCTGCAGCAGGTTTACCCTCCTCCTCCTCGGTTTGCAGCTCAGCTCAACCTTAAAGCTACAAGCCTCAGTCTAAACACACTCAGTCATGTATCTAAAAGAAGATAGGGCAGCAGTGTGACATTTAGAGAACTGACGTGAATGTCTTAAAGCCATTTGCTTCACTCACTTTGACACCTTCCTGCTGGCTGGCTGGTGTTTGAGCTGCAGATTTCCATACTCGGTCTCAGTTTCCTGAGGAACAAACAAACAGTGGTGTTTCACACATGTCTGTCACAGAATTGGTCAGAGAGGCTGTGCTTTAAGTTCAAAGACTTTCTGGTAGATTGTGTCATCTCAGTGGGTCAATGTTCAGCTTTAACAAGTTGCTCTGATTGTGTCACACTCTGCTGGCATTGAACCAGCCAACTCTGCTTTTATATTATATAAAAACACAAAGAATGGAGGGGTTCAGTTTTCTCACCTTTGAGGCACTGTCCTTGACTTTAGTGGTCTGTATATACTCGGAAATGGCCAGGTAGATGAATTTATACTGGGCCTCGGTCTGGACCATACCAGAACGCTGCTCCCGCACCATCTGTATGTATTTTGGGATGTCTATATCACAGTCTAGACCTGCAGTGAGGCCAAGAAGTTAACCAGGAAGGAAGTTAGAATAAAAAAAAATCTGTAAAGACAAAATGATTCAGTTTCTTTTTTTACCTAGACGATCAATGGTATCCAGGATCATATCAATCACAACGATGGTACCCGTCCGACCGATTCCAGCACTGCAAACATTGACAGGAGAAAACGATGAAACATGGACGGAGCTGAAAAGCCAGCAAACACCAGTCTGATAACATGTCGAATGACCTTTTGATGTCGCAAATATCAGCATTTAAATAATACCTTAATGAGCTCGAATACAGGCTATGAAAACCAAAACCAAACTGGAATACATGTTGGATTTAGTTTCATCCAACTCTCCAGAGGCCTCATTTTTAGCCCATTTGTAAAGCATATAGGAAACAATTTCATGGTGACCTTATAGTCGACATTTCAAGCTTTAAATATGGAGACAGGTGTTAATACATTCTTGTTTTCAAGGTTGCATGGAAAACCTGTGAAAAGCCTAACATTTAATACCAATAAACAGTTTTAGGGATATGTGATATATCAGTTGCTGATAAGAAGTCACTTATAAATAACATTAAAGTTGAAACAGAAAATATTCCATTTCACACTGTGTTAATATGGAGGTTAAGTAATGTTAGTTCTGCGAGAACATGCTGACAAGAATAAAAAGTCATTATCACATCTTTTTTTAAATAAAACGGCGTAAGAGTATTGTTTTTAATAGCTTTGTTAATAATAACAACATGATTTTAAATATAGTGATTCACAGTTTATTGAAATTTTTACTATAGTTAACAGTCTGTTTAAATGCTACTATGGAAATACTTTTTATAGCAGGATAAAATACACATTAACTGGTGTATATGTTTGATATGAACACACAGCAGAAAGATGCAACCAACTTTTTATGTTCTTTGATATAACTAAACTTTAAGCAATATTGGGTATTTTTTCCCTCATACTTTGGAGCCCCTTTTTCAATTAATATTTTTAATAAACATTTTGTTCTGTTTTTGTGAAATGAGTAATAAACGAGGCCTTAAATTCCACAGAAAACTAACCTCAAGAGTTAAAGCTGCAGTCATCAAGTATTACCATTTAATACAGGATTATGAAGCATGCGCTTTGAAACAGCAAACACACCATGACGCCATGCATAGCACCATTCTAGTTCAGGGTTTACCTGCAATGGATGATCATGGGACCAGCATCAGGGTATTCAGCCTGTTTAGCATTGACTTGTGTGAGGAAGCTGAGGACTCCGCCTGGCTCCTCAGGGACGCCGTGGTCAGGCCAGCTGAGGTACTGATAGTGCCAAATTTCACGGGAAAGTTTGGGCTGAGGATTAAAAAAAAAAAGGGACTCAGAATATTAAAAACAAATTTGTTCATATTAATGTGCATAAAGGTAATCAATGGCAATGTCAGAGGTTTGAACATTACCTGGTCCACAGGAGCAATCTTCAAAACTCTGACTTTGTAATCTGTAGCTTGCCTCTCATCTTCAAAGAAAACTTTGTAATCACCATAATCCTGGGAATCCTGCCTTTGAGGATCAGGCCAGTACGGCACACATTTATTCTGCAGATCAATAAAAAAGTTCAGTTTTCAGTGTTGTTGTTTCTTTTTTTGCTTTGTCCTGCATATTTGGAGCACACAGTCATCCTTGAATCTCTTGACAGAACTTTTCATACTTTAGGATATTCCTGCGTTTTACTCATGGATTGAAAAATGATTAACCATTGTAGAACTTCTTGGTCACATAGAAACCACAAACTTCAGTTTATGCTGTTGGGCTTTTATGCAACAACCAACTCTGATTCTTCATGTCTACATATTTCCAGCTTGATAAAACACTCACCATTAACTTCGACATTAGAGTCGTAAACTTTCTCACTCATCTTGTGCCCCACCTCCACGACTACCGTAGCTTTTAGACCCATCCATTTTTCTATCAACTCTGATCAACTTCTCCATCCCTTAACATTCCCAAGCATGAAGCTACTGCCACTATGAATGAAGAGAACTTAAGAACTCTTCAAATCCAAGTTGTTTCACTAAAGTGGATCAATTAAGAGATTAAATCTAATGCACCACTTTACTCTGGTGCATTGAGATCAACATTGGGTTTGTTTGAGACATTTTGCACGTAGGGACTAAAACAATAAATGTCAGCTTCTTCAGAGCAGAGCATGTTCTTCGACATGTTTGCTGTGCGCCTGAAGCTGAAAGCAGGGCTTCCTATGCACTATTTTAACAGTGCTGCTTTCTTCCAAAAGTTATATAAACCTCTGAGGCCTTCTCACAATAATCTTATTTATACTAAGATCTAATTTCCAACATGGATTCTCTGTTTAATAACAGTATGGCTCTTGAAAACTGATTTTATTTTGGGATACAGGGTAAAGGGGCTTCTTATAATTCTTCAGAGCGCTGCACTGCCGATTCTCTTTAAAAGAATAGTCTGACCATGGAACCTGGAATTTTCAAGTAGTCTTAAAGTTAATTACAAAAGCCTAAAACACAATTAAGTTTTTTTTTAATTATTATTATGGGTGATGTGCTTGAATACTGGTTGATGTCTGGACACCTACCCGGCCCTTTTCAACCTCTCTTGTCGTCATTACGATCACACGCGTCTCCTCCTGCCACACCATTTGCCAGAAATCATTCACAGTTGTTGCTAGGCAACCCTGAGTGGCGATGTACATTTTATTTTCTTTCTCCCAGAGTTTGTTCTGTAAAGAAGCATTAGAGAATCAGTGCACAAACAAATCAACATGCATTGTGCTGTCAGTCCTGCTACAAGGCTCAGGTCTTTTCTGGACTTACTTTCACATAGTTGGCATTTATGTAATCTGAGCCGACCACATTGGGATCAGCGTTCTTAAGGAGGACTCTGGTGTCATTAACTTTAAAGAGAAAACAAGAGATGGAGTGAGGAAACGGTGTATTTGGTGACAGTTTGAAGCAGAAAGTGTGGGCTTTAATGGCACAATCAAACTCACATGGCAGAATGTTCTTGTATCTGTTTTTGCTCTTATTTTCGGGTCTTTGGCCTTCTTCTCTGCTCTTTTTCACCTTTGCCTCCTGCTTCTGAAGAGTCTGCAATCAGAGGAAGATATTTGAGTCACAAAACTGGAATGAATATCGAATTATATTACCTAATCATTAGGTTGCATAATCATAACAAAAAAAATAAAATAAAAATAACACTAAGAATTTAATCTTAATTTCCTTAACAGAACAAAAAGCAATACATATGTATCATATTCTAGATAGAAAGAACTAAAAAAAATGGTAAGGGGGGATTTCATGCTTTTTACCATAGACTTCATTATATTTGGGTAGTTTTGTGACATTAGGTTTAGGTATGGATCATGTGGGGTTAGGTTTAGCACATAATAAGCAATAGTAGACCCTTGAGTCACAATAGGTCACTGGCGTAACTTTCTGCAGGACTGGTGTGGACATGTCCCCACCAACTTTGGGCATGGAGGGGACAGTCCCCACCAATAATTTCCAATTTTTTTCCCCCTTTCCGCTGATTTACTTTAGCCAACAGTAACTGGGTTGGCTCTCCCGCTGCTCTCGAGTCCCACCTCTTGGTGAAATATCGTCGGATCTGTCGCTTTGGGACATAATATTATTTGGGTTCGCATTTCACTGCGTAGAGAGTAACTACGTGGAGAAAGAGAGACACAGCACTCTGTGATTATTAACCGGCAGCTACTTCAATATATGTTTCAGTAAAAGTTAGGAGGTTAGGTTGGTTAAAAAAATTAGTGATGCCACCGAAAAATCTGTTTGTTAAAAACTACAGTTTGTATCAAGACTCACTCCAACTTGCTATGAAAGCATGTAAAAATAAGCTGCTTTAATCGCCCGCAGCAGAAAAGCTATTCATGTAAGTTTTTTCTGGGTGATGTAACAATATCTTTGAAGCCAAAACCAATACTGATCCCAAATCAGAAGCAGTACATCTGTTAAACATGAGGAGGGCACCAAACAGACAGTTTTAGACACAAAAGCAGGTTCATGACAAACGTGAAGCAAATTGTTCAAATATAAAGGGGGAATGTTGACAGAACTTTGACTTGTCCATTAAGCGGTGTCTCACAAAATGCAAACAAATTAAACCCAAATCAGCTTTTGTGGTCTAATTATGTTTTATATTTCTGCTCAAATCTCTCAGTCCAGCTTTGGTGTTTGTCTGAAAAGGTAAAATAGTCCTAGGCCCTTTTAGTTCTCTGACATTTGTCTTGAAATGCTGCAGAAAAAATACTTCAGCATGGAGTGCAGTGTTAAAAAAAGAGGAAATTTAACAAGAAAAGACAAAAGAAGAAGTGTGAAGCTCAATCCCCTGTCGCAGGCAAACAAAACCTGAAAGAGTGGATCTTAGGAAACTTGAAAAAATTCTGTAAACTGTCGACACAGGATCTGAACAAGACCTGAACTCATGCAGCAACTGTTCATTTGGTTATAATCACAGTTCTGGGAGAAACTGTTCCATTTTGGCCCCAAAGGTAACAGCAGCAATCTCTGGGTGTTTGTGACAGGCTACTAAAAATAAGGGTACGAAAAAGATAAAATTTAAAGGCAAGCTGTTTGGTCAACTATTACATGTAGAGGTGGTCTTAGTGATTAAACAGCAATCACATCTTCAAAAAAGTCGTAAAGCAAAGTATGGGCAAATCAGAGAAACCCCGTACTATCTCAAATATATATATTTAAGTCACAAGATAAACTTTGCATTTATTGTTATTAATTTAAACCAACTATTCAAAATGAAATGTTATTCAACTATTGCGTTTAAATTCTAACCACACGATCATTGTGAAATATCACTAATAAATATTCTAATGAGTTGTGGTTGCTGGTAAGCCCAAACATCCTTATTCTAGTTTCCCAACCGTGAGTTTTCTTTGTTTTACTGACAATTTCTGCTTCACTTGCTGAATTAGGTTTAGGATTTGCAACTGGTCAGAATATGAACATTTAATATTCAGCAGTAAGTTCATTTCCTTTAACTGTTTGGGGAAACAGAGCTCTCATTTACTTAACCCATGCAGTTAATTCAGAACATCAATTACTGGTTTAAAGGTTTTTAAGCTTCTAAAGGTGTGAAAGATATGCATTTTTCTTTCAACTGTTAAAATCAAAGCACCCTAAGCATTGAAATAAATGTGACTAAAGATTAAATCTTACGTCAAATTCTTCCCAAAATCCGGCCTTGCTTTTTTCCCCTTCGCCCTGAGGCGGCTTGTCCGTGATGTCCAGCTGCCTTACTCTGCTGTCGATGTCTGCTGCGTTCACCCTGGTGGAGAAATACGGCTGCAGAAAGATGAAAAAGGAGACATGATCAAACAAATGCTGATGAGAGCATAATAGCATAGCTCTGAAAAGTCAGAACGCAAATGTGAAAGTTAATTTTAAACTCATCACACAGAGCTGAGTTGCACAGATCAGTGCATTTTAAATAGTGAACCAGACCTGTTTGAGATGAACCCAGGTTCCAGAGATCTCCTCAATGCCTTTACGCTTGTAGTGGTCCACCAGATCAGTCAGCGTGTCAAACAAATCTGAGCCTCCAATTGTGTACCGATCATTCTGCAAAACAAGCAACAACACTTGACATGTCACATCTAATCTACTTGATCAGACATTAAAGAAAAAAACATCAAAGATGAATATAAAAATGATACAATAAACAACTTAAAGAATATCAATTAAATAAACTATATAATGGGTTATTGTCAATCTATAGGTCAAAAACTTTGATTTCTTCCTTTTCCTTTTTTTGTTTTTAATTACAACAAACTTTGTTGGACTTAATGGATATTTTATGTCATAGAGGGAAAAAAATAGTGGAGAAGTAGTGGAGAGTGGAGAAAATTCATTGCTTTCAGTTCAATATTTCTCAAGAGTTGCTTGCAAACCCCCTCTACCATGGAGCCTCTGAATTAAAATCACGTGCAGTAAATCCCTTTTGGAAGTCAGCTACATTTCAGTACACCGATAAAAAAAAATTGCATTATAAACACAGCTGTTCTGTAAGGGCATTTACTGGCCTAACGTCTAAAATGAGCAGCAAACCTATGACGACATGGCCGCCCACCAAAACTGACAGACTGGGATGGAGAGGCATTAAGAAGTAGGCAGGAAGAGAAAAGCTGGTCAGTTCCCTTTTTAAAAATGTTGGTCACTTTTTAGATTAAAAAACAAGTTATTCTTTTGTGTGGAGCAAAGCAACCAGTTTTTAATGCCAGGACAGCACATATAAGATAAATAAGATTCATTTTTTCAGGAAAGTCTTTAAATTGCAAACAATCAAAATAAATATCCTATAGCCGTGATATGTTGGGGAAAATGCAAGTTGTAAAAATCTGTCTAATGTTCTGTTAAACATTTTTTCTCTAATATTTAAATATAATTCAACATTTTAAAAAAAAGTAGTAATATACCATAATCAATAATATGATTTAACCGATTTAAAACAGTGATGTCTCTACTAAGAATTTTTCTATATTTCAAAAGAAATTGAATTTACCATCTTTCTGGCTCATCTAATAAAAAAAAAACAGGAGTTGGCTAATTTTTTTATTAAGTAATGTAATAAATCCTCCATCATGGTAAAAAAGTTAAGTATGCCCTGATTAAATTTGTAACATTTATGCATGTTATACATGGATACATTAGTGTACTTTATTCCAACTACTTCTCAGATTTGAGTGATTTTAGGAAGATGTAGAACAAAAAAAAAAGCCATAGGAGATCTGATTTTCAGTTTGCCATAGGCCATGGAGAGAACACAGAAAACGTGTTTAAGTAGAGGTTAAAGTGTTTCTTATTAACTGACACGCAAGTTGCTGTCTGAAATACAAACAAAAAAATGACATGGCTTATCACATGCTGCAACATAGCGGTGGCAGCATTGGGCTGTGGTGACGCTTTTCTTCAGATGGTCTAAGTTCAAGGTAAAATGCTCTGAGTTTAAAACAGGACAGGTCTGGAAGAAAACCTGCCAGAGGCAGCTAAGGATTGTGTTGGAGTGAGCTGAGTAAAAACGCAAACCAAACTTACCAGATTTTTATTTGTTAAAAGCCACGTAAACATTGTTTTGGTTTTTTTCCAGGTCAAGATTATGCTCTACTTTGAGTCGCTCTATCATAGAAAATCCAAATAAAACACACTACATTTTGTGTTTGCTGGATGAAAAAATGGTGAAGAGTTAGACGTGTAAATATTTATTTTGTTAATGACTGGTAACATGTTTGTGCTCATGTGTTTCCTTTAAAAGAAGCAAACCTAGAGGATTAGAGCACAGTGCAACGGGTAAACTACATCTGAGCTAAAAGCTTATTACAAGAAAGACCTTTAAGAGCCTTAAAAGATCTTTTCCACCAGAGGAACAATGCAGTGCATTTAAATAATGGCTGAATAGTGCATTCATTGAGCTAAAAATAAATATGCAATAACCATGATTACTGAGCAAGTAAGGAAAGAGCTTTAGCCACAGACTCCTCCTCACAGGCTAGAAGGTAAAAAGCTGCTTAGAGAAACTTCATCGCCTTATGAAACTAGGAAACTGCTTCATATTCCTTGTACCTTTAAAAATAAATTATTTTTAAATGCTTTAGGACCCACAGAAAACAGATGGCGAGCACCTGACAGTGACACTTTAGAAAAACTCTGTTATTGCATAATACAGGGAAATGAGACTTTATTTTAAACTTCACTGCACAACTTTGGGAATAACCCACAGCGCTGTTACACGATTTCAGCCTGATTAGAGACCTCCTATTTCTCTTTATTAAAAAAGATATATCTAAAAAGATTAACAAAGCCCCACCTGGCACATTATCTTGATGTGGGAGACCCTCTTTACTCCATTTTTGTTTATTTCATCTGTCAAAACAGAGAGGACAAAGTCCCCAGGTTTGGACAGCGACTCCCTGACCAGAAAGGTCCCCGGCTCGCCCTTGTTGCTGAGCAGCTTTTCTGCATTTGGGCCAGAAAGGTGACCGTGGTACCACCTAAAGGGGAGGGAGACAGAGAAGCACAATGAGGATTCATTTAGAAAGGCTCTGAGCCAACGACTGCAACTCCCTACAGTTTCATGATGAAAACTTGTGGCTTTCATCATTAAACAATTTTAAAAACTCATGTTTACAGGAGGCAAATTTAACAGACAAAAAAAGACTGGAACTAAGCACAAACTTTCAATGTATAAATTGACTTATAAGCAGTTTAAGTGGAATAAGAGAACTTTATTCATGTAAAACGGGAAATATCAACAAACGGACTCTCAATAAGTCATAATAGGACCGGGTTGCCTAAGATTTTATCTAAGATCTTCATGTGACAGCAAGATAAAGTAGAATAATGATGAAAACGGCACATGCACAACCTAAAATACATGATAATATCTAGTTCTTTGTACAATGATGCACTGATCATAAAAAAAATAAAAAATCTGAAAGAAATGTCTCCTTCAAAAAAACTATCCTAACATGCTGATCGACTTGTGATATTTAAGGTTTACCTAAACATTCAACATTTATTAACACTCACACAACCAGCCAAAATTCATGCAGCAAAACGTTACAACAGCCTGCGGAGTCCTGACCTCATTTAAAGTTGCTTAAAAATATTTTCCATTTCAGAGGCTCAAAACTTTTTTTCCATCGTCCTCTGTCCTTTCAGCTAATAGCCTACATTCATTTTCCTCTGAGATGCCCTATAATACGAAAGCAGCTCAATGACACACAATGACATTTATGCACTCAGCCTCTCTGATCTTCAAAAGAAATCACTGATGAAAAATCATGAATCAAATATAACCCCAATGAAAAGATCACCTAAAATTCTGCTCTGCTAAACATATTTCTTCAGCAGTGTCAACAATTTCCTCCGTTGCACCAAAAGTCTACACAGAGATAAGCTTTCAAACATGATCGGAGAACAGATGCTGTATTTGAGTGCTCAGGTCCGAACTTCTGCATGACAAACCCCCTGCACTTTGTCTTTGTCTGCACTTTGTCTGCCTTATTTGGGTCCTTCGCTTCCTAATAATTCTAAGTTGTGGTCCATTTCCCGCTATATCCCTTCAGCTTTATGAGCTTTTATACACGAAGAGTTCACTTTTCAAACATGTTGGTCACTTTTTTAGATTAAAACAAGTTATTCTTTTGTGTAGAGCAAAACTGCCCAGGCTAGCAACCAGCTTACAATGCCAGGACAGCACACAACAGAAAACAAATAATTAAGATAAAATTCCTTTTGTCAGGTAAATTGCATATAGTCAAAATGAATATCCAATAGCGTTGAACCGTTGGTGAAAATGCAAGTTTTAAAAATCTGTCTAATGTTCTGTTAAACATTTTTTCTTAAATATTTAAATATGATTTAACATTTCAAATGATAGTAACTAGTAATATAATCAATAATATGATTTAACTGTCATGAGGAAAGTAATAATGTCTCTAATAAGATTTTTTTTCTTTATTTCAAAAGAAATTGACTTTAACATCTTTCTGGCTCATTTAATAAACAAGAGGACTTGGCTAATTTCTTATTTAGTAATGTAATAAATCCTCCACCATGGTAAAAAAAAGAAAAGTAAGCCCCCATTTAATTTTGACCTTTTATGCATGCTGTACATGGATACGTTAGTGTATTTTATTCCAGCTACATGTCTGTATAGTAATGCCAATCTGCAGCTTGTTGTTTTATGCACTTGGGGTTAGATTTGAGTAATTTTAGAAATAAAAAAAAATGTTACATTAGTTAGTCATTAATTTACAAAAACCCTAAAACTGATAAATGGTTTACTGAAGCATAACATGAGAAAAGATAACTTCATGTTTGTAGATTTTAATTTGCAGGCAGGGTAAAGCTAGCACTGATATAGAGTGTTGTATAATATCTCACAACTTCAACAGTAAAAGTGATTTTTTTTTTTCCCCCGTTTGTTTTCGGACAGGAGATGCAGAATGCAGACCAATTTTTTGGGGGGGAAGGTTAAGCTTCTCCATGGACATATAAATCTAATGCACGCTCTGACTCTTCCACATATTTTTATTCTGCATACTTTCTGGAAGAAAAGGTTTTGGATTTTTTTCCCCCCTGAACTTGCCAACTAAGAAACCAAGTTGACATTCTCCTGGACTCCCACAAACTTGGTACAGGGTGACAAGCAGTAGACACTGACTGTAGTGTGATACAGTCAAGGGTCAGCAATCGGTCCTTTTAAGGCTCTGCAGCGATGTGGCTCATTGCATTATGAGATCAGGGAAGCGACAGCTGCAGCACTGTAAATCTAATGCGTTCATGAATTAATTTATAAAAGGAAATCCAAACTAAATAAAAAAAATGCAGGTGGCGGTGCTATAACCAGATTGGATTTATTTTTGTCCACTGCTGTGCTGCGTACTTATTTGTACGTTAACTTACAAATGCAGCTTAAGTCTGACTTAATTTTAGGCACAGTTCTCGTTTTCTTTTTCTAAACTTCCTGCGTTGCGGTCGGAAAATTTCTGATGACAGATTTCGTGGCTGAACAGGACAGAGTATTTATAGCCTACCCCCATTCGATGTGTTACATCCACTAATACCACACCCCTTTTCTACCTTTTGCAGTAAATTAAGCTGCTTCTTGTTTTTTAATTAATTATGTGCAAGCCTTGGATTGAAAAATCCTTTCAGATGAAGTGAAGGGCATGCAATACTAAAGGAAAAAAAGGGTTTTTGTAGCATTTTGCAAAAGCTGCGAACTAGCTTGATAAAGATCTTTCATGTTAGTGGACAAAGTTAAATCTTTCTCAATCAGGTAGCAACTTTTTCTAGGAACTGATAGCAGGACAAGTGCATAACGAGGCAACCAGATGAGATGCATGCAGTCACACTGTGCTGAAACGGTGTCTGTGCTTGATGAGGAAGATAAAAAGTAACCAAGAACAAGATGGAGTGTGCAATAGAGGAAGGCAAGCAAGCAGGGTCTGGCCATTGCTTTCAAAAGTGTCAAAACTTAAAGTTTCCAACCGCAGAAACAAAAGGGAAGTTAAACAACTGTCACAGAGAGAGAGAGAGAGAGAAGGATGGGGGGGGGGTTAAAGGGTACAGCTACCAACTTGAGGTTCAGCCTGACAAAATGTAGCAGAAAATTCTGTCTTTGGTGCAGAGCTGCGGTGGACAAAGCTCTGCAGGTCATCACTTTATTAGCGTGCAGAGAAGCTTAATTTTTTCAACTTGGAGGAAAATCCACACTTCAAGCTGCAACGCCATGAGCAACATAAGCATAAAAACAAAAATATTAATTAAGATTTTTAATTTAGAAGGAATCCAAATCATTTTTTTTACTGTGGAGCTACTGCTGAATTATATAACATGCATGCAAACAGATGATCTGCATCATCTAAAGACTATATTTAGCAACAGCTAAGGAGCTGAATTTATACGTTGTGACTTGCGAGAAGTATACGTTTTAATTAGTTCAATTTAACATCCTTTTGAACACTGCTGATTAAATTACTGACACAAGTAATGCAGGTGCAAATAGCTTCATCCGTTGAAGGAGGCCTATTTTTATTTTTGTGCTTTTAAGGTTAAAAGTTATCTCCCTTAAATGTCTCCAAAGACAGAATACAAGAGACTTCATCCAGGTTTTACAGTGGTATCATGTATTTTTGTTGTTTGCATTAAAACACAACTATTGCAAATAAACTGTTTGGAGACCCGCAATTTAAAATTTCTATGTCAAATATGTTTTTTTTTTTCTAAAGTTTTATTGATACTTCATTCTATTATGAATACGTTTTTTTTTTTACCTTGTTTTACACATTAGACATGCTTTTTTGAGTCATGATGATTTTACTAAACATTTCACCTCATAAATGAAAACAAACTTTATAAATTGAATACTTTATTTAAAATTCCTGGATTTTAAGTAGTGTGTGTTTTTTAATCTATTTTTCACAATCCCTTATATTTACTTTGCTTAGCTTGCATAAAAAAAGCCAATAGAAATATCCCAATGTTTCTTTCAGAAGGCAATTTTCTAGTATAGTTGCTTTTATTCCAAATTAATATTGAGAAATATATTATGCTGCAGCATTCACAGAAAGTAATAACCATTTTTGTGACATTAAATATGAACACTTAAAACTAAATCATCACTTACACTTAAATAGGCAGACTGAAATACAGTAGCTTTCCAAAATGCACAAATTAGTGCCGTGCATATTTTCTCTTAAAAATTTTTAACCAACTCTTAGTGTTCTTGTGATGGGATTTGTTGTTTCTTAAGTTGCTTTAACCAGTTCTGATTCTCCTGATCCCTAAAAAAATGTTTAACATCACCTCACACCAAACTTTCAGTATTAATGATGATGTTTTTTGAGAAGGAATCTTACTGGACTATCAACTGAAGTCTAAAAAAAATCAGGTCTAAGTGAAAAATAACCCCAGAGAAATGTGACCAGTACAATGAAACTTCACACAAGTATCAGCAGAAAACTTTCTCAACGTGTTGCAAAATTAAGTTTCTGTTTTATTTCCTGAGATGCAATTTAAATCTTTTTAGAGGACAAAACAGTCTAAATGTGATATATTTAAGCGCTTATTTCTGTTCAGTTTTATGGTTTACAGCTAATAAACGAACATTTGTTTCTCATAGAACAACATCAGACAAATAAAATGATTTTCAGTAGTGAAATATTTAGTTTCAGAGAACTGATGTGGGAAGTTGGGTTGAAGGAAAAAGTGAGGTAGAAAAAGATGCATGGAAGACTTTTGACACAAAGGCCAGTGGAGGAGAATCACGTGGCATGGACTGTGTTTCAAGAGGGACAACCCACAGATGTATTCAGATGGGCTACAAATGTTATATTGCTTATTTTAAGCCGCTCTTGCATTTCATTTGGAGGAAGAGAGGAGAAAAGTATAATCCAAAATCTAGACCACGAGTTTCACCTTTTTATTTGGATAGCAAATAATTTTTATTGTGGCTATAACAGTCCTATGCATTGAGATTTTGCTGTATCAGAGTAAGACATACTGTAGCTGTGTTTCAGCTATACTATCAAACTGAGCTAGATGTAGAAAAACCTCAGCAGCTTCAAAAAGCTGGGTGTAAGATTACTGACTCATGCTATGATGAACAAAGATGCTAGGAAACCTTGAATCTCTTCAAATTTCTCCCCGCAGGAAAAGATTCATTGAAGACGTAATAAATGGACAAATGACGTTTATCATCCTTGTTACATAGACCGAGACAAGAGGAAATCTAACTGGTCAGAGTTATTTTTAACTCCACCACCAAACCAAATGTCATCACATCGTACATGAAAGTGAGGGTTCAGGCCATGTTCAGAGGACTGATACACAAAAACTCACTGCTGCTGCTGCTGGAACAATTTAGCAGGCCATTAACCCTGAATATTCTGTATTTACCCCGGCAAAGTTCTCTGGTAAATTTCAACAGTTAAAAAATAAAGCTCCTAAAAATCTACCAACAAGTAAGTCTGACTGTTATGAGCAACGAAAGTAGAATAAATGAACAACAAAATTTTACTATTTTAAGAGTATAACGTGCAAAGCAAATTATTTTCTACAAGAGTTTCTAACATTTAAGAAATGTATATATTAACTGGCTATAAGTAATGATATGAGGAAAATTAGATCCCAGATGTAGGACTATATAAATGCAACCACCTCATGGTAAAGCATGGCTGCATCAGTGTCATTTCTTGAGGATGCTTGTTTTAGCTGTATATAGGATAACATGTAAGGAAATGTTCAGATGAGAGGGAGTACAGACCTCTCTGTGGTGGGGTCAGAGCAGTTAACCGGGTACTTGAGCTCGATAATCGTCCCATCCTTGTCCTGAAGGATGCCATTCTCAGCAGTGTAGTAGTCCACCAGCTCTGATAGGGTAGCAAACTTCTCCCCACCGTACAGGTCGTAGTAGTCTCCAGTGTTTTGGATGCGAATGTGGGTGATTGAATCGCTTACCCTGAAGGAAATTAAACAGAATAAACTGTCAAAAGGTTTTTCTTGACTTATATTCATGAGAACAGTCTGCCATATTCTTTGCATTTAATAATAATGAGCTAACATCTGAGGAGCAATAATTCATTATGAACCATGACCAGGGTGTCTAAAAGGCTAAGCTACCCATTCCATTCAGTTCAGTTGGAGAAAACTTCTGTTCATGAATAATCCCAGCCAACAACTACAAACTCTTGACTATGCAAAAATCTTGGTTTTATATGAGAGGCAATCTGTTGCATGAATTACTATATGGTGGATACTTGAGCTGATGTTCCTCGATAAAATTACTCAGTTTAACCATTGCGGGCGAACGGAAATAAACCGTCAACAATATTCTCGAAAAGAACAATAGAAAAAAAAACAGTTAATGCAAGAGACAATCCCCTCATAAATCCGTCAGTTTTGATAACTTTTTGTTGATGAATGTAAATGCTCAATCGGTTTCCATTAAACTGATGTGTGAGAACTCCTACAGAGGAAATGCCTTCTCTGAAGCTGATGAAGGCACATTAATGCCTTACCTCTTAGAAGACATGCTCTAAAACAGAGGTTGATTTTACGATCAGAGAAGGTTCAGATATAAAATCATTTGGGTCTAAAGAGCAAAGGTGTCTCTTGTAGTCTGATATGCAAACATCAGATTTATGTGTAATTATTTCCCCTTCTAGATATCTGTAGTGAAATTCCCACGGAATGGTTTATGTTCAGACTGTAGAAATATTATAAAATTACCTCGTATGAATATTTTTATCAGTAATCTTAAGTTGTATTATATTTAGTAACATTTAACGTAAGCAGAAGACAGTAAGTCCAGTTATTACCTCACTGAAAGGGAGAAGTCACCAACATTTTTCTTGCTGGGCCGAGCCAAAAAGCTGCCATGGATGCCCCGAGACTTCAGGATGTCCTCGGCCTCCCGACCAGAGATGTCTCTGTGGAACCACCTGGATCACATGCAGTATAAATGCAGACAAATGCACTATGAACCGTATAAAAAGTTAAGATTTGATAAGCAGAGGCGTGTTAATTTTTAAACAGAGAAGACTCAGAGGTATATTTGTACAGATTCACCGCAGGATCCTGCTGAGAGATAACTAAACAAGAGTCTAACAGGCAGGTTAAGCTCAGTTTAAAGGCAAAACAAAGCTAAAAATGGAATCAACAATTTTAGAAGCGGAAATTGTTTTATTTAGATGATGTTTTGCTCCTTTATTCTCTATTTAGATAAACGATCCAAACCAGCATCACCTCTAGACGAAATGGCGATTACTGTAGAAAAAAATGGGCCTGTTTTATTACCCCTGCCTAAATCAAAATATGAAAGATATAAAAAAGGTAATTCCACTAAACTTCATAACCACACCCCATGGTCGTGGACATCGGAGTGTAATGCAGCTCATTGCTTCTATTTATCAAAATATTGGTTTAAAGTTTTTTTTCTTAGCCAAATTGAATCAAATCACCCTCTTAAATTTGAATTAGGTAACATTTTAAAACTCAGCCCCTGACACTCCGATGAATAATTTGATAATTTTTAGCAGATATTGGTCCCTCTAAGATGGTTTTCAAGTAAAAATGCCAGATTATCCTGCTTTATAACAGCAAAGTATAAAAACGTCTGCATTTAAGCACCTGGACAGCAACAGTATTGCAGATACTATTTTAACAGTCTAACACAGATAAATGTTAACAGAAACAGAGCAGGGACAGGCGATGACAAAAGAACATGAATGTTGACGATATAGACGTCTAATAAAAGATCTAACTTTGCATTTTTTCTTTCTGACACGTTACCTTGTCGAAAGCAGATCTTTTAACACACAGGGCTTGAGAAATCACATGATAGAGGAACAGAGAAGAATGAGTGAACGGCTGGCGAAAGACAAGACAAGGAGGAATGGAAACAGAGAAGTTCATATCAAGCAAACACAAAGAGACACGACCAGAGATGACTAACTGAGCGGTACATAGTCCGGCAGAGGCTTTGACTCACCGAACCATGGCGTCTCCTCACTTTTTCTGAGACAACAGAGAAGAAGTCACTTGTACCTATGCAACACTTAGTTTTAATAAAATAAGTATTTTCTTTTTTAAACCCCTAATCTGATAAAAATATTTTTAGCTACTTCCTTACTCCTTGTGCACGTTTTTACTGATGACTTTCTATCTTTTTGAACGTTTGCTCTCAGAAAGTAACTAGACCTCCAACACAGACATCTTTCCATCGATTATCAAAACCATCGCATCTATATCATGCTTCATCCTATCGCATTCTCATAACACCAATAAACCCTCCCATTCTCAAAACTTTGCTGCACCCTGACCTCCTCCTACCTCCACTTCGCCCCTTCCTTATCTTATTACAACCAAAAGCAGGTAAACACTTACTTCTCAGCTGCTCCTGAAAACAACTGCTGCTCGGCCAAGGAGTTTACACAAGTATACGTCTGTCTCTTCCCCCTTCGGTGTCGTTCGCTCTCTTCCTTCCTTTTTACGTCTCCTTTCACAAAATAGTGAAAGCAAGACAGGAACAAAAATAGCTGACAGGCCGGAATTCCTCCAGCAGATAGAGATGCCCCCCCCCTTCTCTATCACTCTTTTTTTTTAATGACAACCGCAACAAGAACTTGTCAAATCTGAGAACAGCAACAGTTTAGGCTCCATCACTGAAGTTTCCTGTGCAGACTTTGGCGCAAACAGCAAGGTCAGCTCAGGCAGCTCCATTCACCGGCAGCGACCAAACACTCCATCAAGCTGAACCGAAATACAACTATTAAAAGGGAAAAAAAGATCTCTTCCACAGCGCATGGATCTACACAATAACACACACAATAACACACACAGAGCTACCTTCTACCTCCCACCTGTCTGCCAATACTGCTGTTTGCCCTTTACTTCCAGGTGTGTATGAATGCACGCACAAAACACACAAAGGTCAGAGTCACAGAGCACTTCCTCATTTAGAATCTGACCTTCCCCCCCTCTGTAAAATGTGCCTGTGTGGGTGTGTTTATGCTACATAAATATTTGAAGTGGTAAACATTTAATCAAAATGAGTTAATAGATAAAGGCTAAATCTAAATCCGCTGATAAATATCAACCCAAAGCAAATAATATAGAAAGCTACAAAAGGGAAAAAGATCTGCTTCCTCTGCATACAAAATGTGTGCATCACTTCAAACATTTGGTTACACAGCAAGGACACATTTCACAGACAGAAAGTCTGTGCTTAATTTGCAAATTATTTTCATTTGCAGAAACACAGTTACATTCATGTAAAACTAGTTTTTCCATTTTAAAAGTGTCAGCATAATAATGTAAAGAAAGGGAAAACCAGAATAATATATATATATATATATATATATATATATATATATATATATATAGATATACACACACACACACACATATTCACAGATAGAAACTCCCACTCACACATAACAGTGGAGTTTCACCCTGCCCCCAGCAAGCAGACATACCAACACACATGCAGCCCTGCAGGTGTCGTCGTGGTTAACGCCAGCAGCTTGCATTGTATTCCTCCTTCGCTGTCTGCAACAGTTAGAGGTGGTTTGCCTTTTCTTCCCTTGTTCACAACTTAAGCAAATGCATGCACATGCAAAACTTACACTGGTTCAGCTTTCACAGCTGCAGGATTACAACGAGGATGTTTCCCATGATTATGTCATGTTTAATCAATTCTCTCACTGTTATAACCATCCAACTGTTGGAAAGCATGAAGACTGTTGCTGTTTTGAGGTTTGAATGCATTTGCATCCTTGTTCCTTTGTGATAATGTTCACACTGTCAGTTAGGGGAAAGATGTCACACTAAGGGAATACAATTACCATATTTAAGAAATAACTGATTACCACACAAAATTTCAGAATCAAATGTTTTGCATATTATGAAGCCTACTACCAGTTTTTTGTGACTGTTTAGTGGTTTTAACAGTCACTTTTCCGAACCTCCAAAATCAGTCCTTTTAGCCTATTCATGAGAGAGAC
>NW_015150501.1:962542-980008 GCF_000732505.1 Cyprinodon variegatus
GAATCGAATCGTTACCTGGTGAATCTTAATCGAATCGAATCGTGAGGGCAGTGCCAATGCACACCCCTACTAATATGTTTTATTATTTTTAAAAAGGAAAAACATAGATTAGGAATTTCAAAACTTAAAAATAACCCACAGGTTTAGAAGATGATGTTAGATCATTTATGGCTTTGGTCATGTAATGAAATAACTTTTTACCACTTGTCATCAAATGAGTTCCAATTTGTTGAGATAATTTACCAGCAGGCAGACAAATCAAAGTGGAAAAGAATAGAGAAAAATAACACCTCAGAAATTGGCAGAGGGAGGAAAAAACGATCTTAACAAAAATATAAAATACTCACCCACAAGACATTTTCTGGATTCCTCTTGGTATCCAAACACAGTTGGACTGGTCCTGATCAGGAGGTGATTATAATCCTGTGGTCTCCTTATGAACAAACCAAGTTTTGTCAGAGTTTTTTCAACTCACAAATAATTTCCAGAGTTAAGCATAAATTCTCCTTGTTCTTTTCTCCATTGTCCATTGACCCTTTAACAAGTCCAAACTGAAGCCTACATCTGTTTTTACGATAAGCTATCAAAAGCCACCCACTCCTCCCACCCTGTAATTTACTCTAATTCTTCTTAATTATTGCATTATCTGCGGAAGGAAAATACGTCTTTTCCTGTCAGCTTTCCTCCAGATCCTCCTCTCACAACCTGCTCCATGGGGAAGATATGTTTTTATCTCCAGTAGTCTTTATTTGCCTGCATGTAAATTCCAGCTCTTTTTATGAGACCTACATGCAAAGCATGGCAAGCTCTTCATGCTCAATGTTCAAACAAGACATTGGCACCTAGCTAAGCTAATTCAGTTGTTCTTTTTTTTCTTACAGAAAAAAAAACAACTTTGAGTGTTGGCTTTGTATTTAGCCAATTTAACTCAATCTATGGCTTAAGAAAAGGGTGTTACTAGTAATTCACCCCATAAACCTGACATTTCAAAAGAGTGGCAAGAAGAAATCATAACTAGCAGGGTTTGTATTTCAACAACAAACTGGTTTAAGATGAGAATAAAGTTGAACTCTAAAAGCAAAATGCACAGTTGTATGAGTGGAGAGAAATGAGTTTACTCTAAACAACTCATTCCCTGTGAAACATGGTGGCATCATCTGGTTTGGGATGCTTTTGTTCAGCAGGAATAAGGAAGCTGGCTGTAGTTGATGGAAGATAAATAAATGTAAATAAAGGACAATCATGGAAAAATACTGTTAGAGGCTGCAGGAGTTCAAACAGAGGTGAAGGTCCATGTTCCAGCAGGACAGTAGGTTTAATAATGCATCCAGAGCTGTAATGAAATGGTGTAGATTAAATTAAGAATTAAAAAAAAGAAATCAGTTAAATGCTGATGCCTTAAAATCAGTCAAAACCTAAATTCTAACTGAAAACAGATTCCAGATGCTGTTCATTTAAAGACTGGAAAGATGAATGGGGTTTTCAGTCTTCATTTATGCAAAGCTTGTAGAGGCATAACCTGAAATATTTGCCTTTGTTTATAGGTATTGGGGGTATAAATAATTTAGGACACCTTCAGCTGAGCCTTTTTAACTCAACAAAGTCTACGTATTACAGAGATAAATACCTGACAATAATTAGTTAATAACAAATACGATAGGTCTCATAATTGAGCATAAGTTGTTTTTGCTTTTTTGTACAGAAATGAGAAAAATAAAGAAATGAGAAACATTTGACTTTTTATTATTGTTCATAAAAACAAACAGCGACAACAAAACAACAAGGTCGTAACAATATATATAAGGTAAAACATAACAGTAGACAATAATAAAAATTAAATTAACCAAACTTTGCTATTTTCTCAAAACTGTTCAATGTACCAAAAAAGCTATGGAGATGATTTCATTTTAGTTTTTTGTTTTGTTTTTTTTTTAGGAAATAGCTGAGCAAATCTGTGTTGGGAATGTCATGGTTCTAGTTGGGGTGTGTAGACAAAGAGCTGGTCCCAGATCAGCTCACCTGATGGGGCAGCTGGGAGGACGGAAACGAGAGGTGGTAAAAGAACCGACGGACTCACGCATCAATGACAGGAAGGGACTGTCAGTGACGAGGCATTCTGCAGTAGGATACATTAAAATGCTGTGTGTGAAACATGCTTCCATCATACACACACACACACACACACACACACCCACACACACACACACACACACACACACACACCCATCCTGGTAGCACTGCAGAGACAACATTTTAGTCTGACAGAATCTAACAAAAACAATAAAAGTTTCACAAGTTCCTACAGGTGAAAATAAACAAAGTAAAATCCTTCAGCAATCTAAAAGGTAATACAAAGGAACAGGAAAACTTCAAACATGATGCTTTTGCTCCGATTTCATGCCCTTCTGTTTATTACTACACACACATTAAACCCTGCAGTCAGGAAATGTGGATCTTTAGCTGTCAAAAGTGCTCAGAACGGAAGAGATTAATCTGATCCGAAAAGAAGAAGAAATGTTAGGATTTATTTTCCATCATGTAACAACATCTCTACTCCTTTCCATATAAAGTCCAACTGCACAGCTGATGTTCCGGAGACAAGTTGTAGGTGCAGAGCAAGGGGGACAGACCTGACCGTGCTGTACATGGTGATTAAAATAAAGGACGTCTGCTACATGGCGGTGAGGTGAGCGTGACTCGGCATCAGTCAAAGAGCAAAAAAGGAAAGAAAAGGTGCGTTGGGATTGGTCAGCGTGGCACCTGCATTTGCTGTGATGTCTGGGATTGGTTCTGAGCTGTGACCTCAGGGCCCCGGCTGGCCAATCTGCTGAGGATGTTCCTCTCGGACATTTGCAGCCGTACGGCAACGGGGGGTATCCTGGCAATGGTAGCTGGCAGGCGGGTGACATCGGCTTTCATGTCGCTCAGCAACTCCTCCAGCTGTTTGAGAACTGGAGACAAAACAAACAAATCTTAAATCTGCTGTCTCAGCTTCGCTACAAAAACATTAATTGATCAACATATAAAATTAGCACATAGTTCAAATCTCCATTAGCCTGGCAGAAATTACACTATTGAAAATAATAAAAAAAAAAAAAAATTATTTCATCTGCTATAGTTATCGAGCTGTCCTGCTGCAAATCTCAGCCCTTAATATTCAATATTTTCCTTTCTATTATTAATCACTACATTTTAATAGACTAGTAGTTGGTAACCTTTTTTGGAGATCTTCCTTTTCTCTTGTTCATATATAACCCGTACATCTTAGTAGGAATATAATCTATGTTCTTGGGCTGCTGGTTTCCCTTTCCAGCTGTAGCCTTTGCCTGCTACATCATTATTTTTCTGCAGTGATCAAATCTGTTGCTGCATCTCCATGTCTGTGTTGTTCTTTGCTCCTTTTATAGCGGTAAAACAATGGCTTTAAAGCTGTCACAATCATATTGTATGGCCATAAACACCAACAAACCACCATAATGAGACCTGGGCTTTAAAAGCTTCTGTAAGTTCCTGCGTCTAAAAGGAGCATGCTGCACTGTGTACTGACTGCCAAGTTACCTTTGATTAAAAAATAAATGCTCGTTAGATTCTTTTTCTACATCCCTTTAGCTTTTTACTGTCATCAGTTATACCTCTGCCTCAACTTTTGTTTTTTTTATTTTGGCATCTGAAATGGTTCCTTTTTTTTTTTTGGGATGTTTGTCAGTAAACATAAGGTAAATATGCAATAATCATTTCTCTTCCACTTTATCAAATGCAACCATGGAGAATAGAGAAGTTAGTGATTATGTCTGCCCACATTTCATCACAGGAGATCATTGTGACAACAGACACACCCCATTATGAATTTGTAACTGTCCAAGAGCAACCAAACTGCATCAGACTTAGACAAACTTTATTGTCATTTTGTAGACACAGAATGTATGCAAGACGAAATTTCATTTTCTACAGCTGTCATGACATTTCCAATTCTTAAAGTGCACCATTGATTAAATGTTAACATTGGGGGAAAAAAAATGGTTCTAAAATAACACATTGGTCAGTTTAATGAAGACTGGTATGATTTACAGTTTTTTTTTTCTTCAGTATTTTAGTTTTTTTTTAACATTCAGGATCAGGATGGTTGCTGATCTGTTGGGAATCTCCAGCATCTGACAAAACATTGCTGTAAGCATACATGTCTGAAATAAAAGGTCATCATCAAAAAGGTTGCACCAGGATTCCCCACTACATTCTGACATTTAGGATGACATTTTATAATTAATGAACTTAATTATAACATGTAAGCTTCTCTTCTCTCTTTTCAACGCCTCTGCACTGTTGTATTTCATTAAATTACCACCTTCTCCCATTCCAGCAGAAGTAATTATTATTTCTAACATCAGCATTCATCACCACCTTTGCCCTATGTAAGCCTTACTGAAAGGAAAACTTCATCTATAAGCAACGGAACCCATCTATGTAAGAAGCTCAGACAGAAACCAACAAAAACAACTTTGAACAATATATTTTAGCAGCTTTTAAATCCAAAAAAGCTGATTAAATTATTTAGCTTATTTAGCTTTATCTAGCTTTGATGATATAGGATCTTTATTGAGGATTATTATTTTTGTTAGAACCGTCTATCGATCTCCCAATCCATTTTCCCCTCACTCATGACCAGGATTGCAACATACTTGGACTCCTCCACTTAAGACAGAAACTCTCCTCCAACCGGAAGGGGATAGGCCACCTTTTTACTTTTGAGAACCATGGCCTCGAACTTGAAGGAGCTGATTCTCATTCCAGCGGCTTCACACTTGGCTGCAGACCCCCCCAGTGCATGCTGTAGGTCTTGGCAAGAGGTAGCCGCAGAACGTCATCTGCAAAGAGCAGGATTGAGATCTGCTGGCTCCTGAACCATCACGGAGGGTCTGTTAACCGGATGAGGACGTCCTCAAAGTATTCCTTCCACTGTCCAACAATGTTCTCTTTGGGAGTCAGCAGCTCCCCACACCCACTTACAAAAAGAGTTAGCAAAGCACTGGTTTCCCCGCTGGATGGTTTGCCAGAATTGCCTTTAGGCCAACCCATAGTCTTTCTCCATGGCCTCTCCACACTCCTCCCAGGCCAGCGGTTTTGCCTCCTAGACCAGTCGGCAGCGCAACACTTGGCCTCATGTGACCTGGTTGCAGCTCAGGAGTCCCACAAGCCAACCAGGCTCGATAGGACTCCTTCAGCTCGACAGCATCCCTTACTGCCTGTGTCCACCACCGGGTTTGAGGATTGCCACCACGACAACCACAGCTACCGGCACCAGCTTCAAAATTGGAAGCAGAGAACAGGTAGTCAGCCCACTGACTACCTGCTTCCTACATCAGTGAAGAAAAATGTGCCTGATCTGGTAGATGTCATATCTGTTTTACTGCCTAAGAACAGCTTTTAGCCTAGTCAACACCCAAGTTTAAGCATAAGACTGCCTTAAAGCGGTGCTCTGAGTGACATGGCCCATTCAGTAATCAATCCAACCCTCTCAAGGTAAATAAGATACTTTTTAAGAAGAGCAGCACACACACACACCAAGAGCTTTATGCAGACCTCAAAAATCATTTAAAATCTCTCTAAGCGTATATTTGGGTCAAAAATTACATAGTGTTTGTTTAATTATTGTATAATTAAAAACAAGATAAACAGAGGAAGGGTGTTTCAAGTTTTAGAGAAGGGGAGGAATCAAAAGTTTTCTAATTCTCATTCCTTTTCAAAAACGTACATGATATTAGGAGAGTAATTGTTTTGCTTTTCTTTTAGCTCATCACTATATATATATATATTTTTTTTCTTGGTATCTCTTCTATTTATTTTCTGCTCTTTAGATGTTTAAAAAAAATCTAAAATACTTTAAGCAGAACTGGAATATGTTACTCACTACAAGGTATTTAAAAACAATATGTAATTTGTAGTGTATGAATGAAAAACAGAAATGGCAGTTTCCATGTTTTTCAGCAAAAGATAGTGTCTCTTTAATTTGGAACCTATTCACAAAAAGCATATTTGGTGTCCCAGAGAAAATCGGATTTTCAAAGCATTAAAGCATAACCAAAGTAACAAAGTTATTGTTTGGTATTTTTCATAAATAGGTTTTCACTGATCACATACTTGGTGTTAACAAATATAAGTTGAACAATCATTTTTATTCTGTCAATATTGGTGTGTAGTTTAATGATAACTCTATGCAAACTGTACCTTTATGCAGCACTGCATTGGCAGGCTTGTTTCCAGACATGGACTCTTTGCTGAGATGCTGATGGGACTCTGCAAGACACTCTACTTCGCTGAAGCGAGTATTGAGTGCCATGGAGGGGTGAGCTGGGTCTTCCGTCATGTTCAGGTAGGCTGCCCTACGCAGCTGTTCCTCAATCACTAACGCCTGCTCCAGTAACTTTAGAACAAATAAAACACAAACCGGCGTCAGTCAGTGAGGTTCAACACAAACATACCTGATCACAAAGGTCTTTGCAGTTACATCATTTTTTTTTACCTTGAACCTTCGGGCCAGAAACTTATTCTTAATCTCAAGGAAGTTCCCTCTGCTCATCTCCCCTTTAAAGGGCTCGTTGATGATGGCAAACCGCACATCGTTCTGCACATCTTGCCATCGAGCATAACCATGTCTGTGGGACATAAGAGTCAAGGGCAACAACAAGTGTTGTCTCTGCACAGATTACAGTCGAGGACTGAGACATTTTATATGACATCCCTTATCCAAACAACACAGGTACATTTAAATGGATAGTTATTACCTGTAATGAAATATAAATCACCTCCTGTATTCACAAAGATTCCCAGAGTCCCATCTGAGAGCTCCTAACTTAGCCTTTAAATTCCTGGAAAGGAGTTTTAGCCTGAGAGTGAATCAGCTAGCTCCAAAAGCTACGTGCTGCAGCCAAAAGACAGAGAGAAGATGGCAGCACACAATCAGATTTCTAGACGAGTACTATGGCTCATCTACTCAATATAGCAGCTCCTTATTCACCCTAATAAAAATCTTCCTTCTATGTATATAGAGTCTATTCTACTGTACTTTATCTTATCTGTGGCTGAATTTATACATTTTAATTTATTTTGCAACTTTTCCAATTCTTTTAAAACGCACACAATAATTCACATTTAGAAGTCTGTAAATAGCATTTAAATTATTATAAATAATTATTCTGCACTATTTTTTATGTTATGTTTCCATTTGTTATTTATTTATACTCAAAAGAAATTACTAGAAGTGAAACTCTAAACCCCCAGCTGCTGAAACTATTGGATTTACCATCAGGGGGATACTAAATATAATCTAATCTTATCTAAATAACTGTATGAGAGTTTAGGAAGTTAATGTGTTCGATCCAGCCAAACTGCTCTCTAGGTTTCCTTCATCTTGACTCCTCTAGACTCTAAACATTTTTTACACTTTATGAGCTCTCTTAGGGCCTGAAGTTTTCTGTAAATAACTTATCTTGCAGCAAAAAAAGGTTAGAAAATCCATAGAATGAGGATTCTAAGGATTATCTTAAATCAACGTCAGCACAGGCAACTTTTAATGACAGGATTCTTTGTGAATACTTTTAGTACTTCAGCTATCACTTATTTCAAACAATAAAACAGCAGCATTGAGTAGGGTACTTAAAGTAAGCCGTATACAAAGAATAAGAATCCCAACTTATATGTTTTACTAATAGATAAGTATTAAAGGATACTGTATAATTCCCGCTAAGAGCCAGTAGTCGTGGCGGCGGTGCCAGATCTCATAAGTCTTCTTGGTGACGGTGGCGGCCCTCTCTTCATTCTGCCACAGAGAGTGAAGCTCTGGGAAAAAGGACAAAAACGTCAAAGAGACAGAAATGAAATAGAAAAAAGGACAAAGGTGGAAGGAAAGTTTTTCACCTGTGAACCCGCCGTCAGCGATGTTAAACATGAACCGCTGCTTGGAGGCCTTCTTCTTCTCCTCATTGATGTTGACTGCAGATGCAGCTGTTCCTCCCTCTTTGCCGTTCTCGCCATTCTGCAGTTTTCCAGAATCATCCGTTTTTGTTCCGTCTTTTTCCTCCTTTTGCTCTGCGGCGTATAAAACACTTTAATTAACACTCAAAGTTCCAACAAATTATTAAAGATCAAGAGCAGAGGGAACAAAGGCATGTCAGAGTTTTCAATGTGCAACAATTAACATAACCATAGATTTAGATTTGGTTGCACTGGTGTCCCCAGCAATTTTTCTGTGCAAAAACCCAGATTCTTCCTGATCTGTGGAACAACAAGATGCACCAGGAGCATTTCATAGTGACTGGATGGCAAAACCATGCACCCAAAACATTCAACTAAGTTTTAAAATAAAAGCCTTAACAATAAAGAGGGCATTCTGGCTATGTTGGTGATGGAATTAAAGTTAACCATGAATAAAACAAAAATGAACAAATAAGAATTAGTCTAATAATCTATTAACTTTTACTGGTATGCAATTTTAATTGTAAGTATTTTCAACACAAAACTATGATGGTATTGCCAACCTTAATTATTCTGTAGAGGGCGAGAATTATAAACTATTAATAAACTTCTAATAAAGGGCTACTTTTATCACTGTATGCATAGGATAATAAAAATAAAGCTACTTCAAATGTTGTAATGGTAAGCAGCTGAAGATGCACTGAAAAGGCCTGCAAATATACTCCGCTGAGACAGTAATGCTACTTCACACTCCACATCTGAATGTAGCATTACTTAGCATAAAGAGGACCAGTGCAACAAAAGTCAAACGTTTGGTCTGGAGCCCTGCATAGTTGGAGTCTAAGAAACTAAATCTTCATCTTAACATCCAACATGAACAATAATGTTAAGTATTTGTGTCTGCACCTTTTTTCTCCTCTGTTGGTGAAGTAGTATCCATCTTATCGTCTTTGCCATCTTCAGCTAAAAGAAGAGAAGCAGAAAAAGAAGCTTAAAAGAGAAATATAAGGACAGGTGGATAAAAAGTGTGCCTGATCATGGTGGTTTGTGTATGTGTACATTATTCTGGTTATCTGGCTATTCTGATACGACAACTGGAGATTCTACTTGGCTTTTCAAGCTTTAAAAAAAAAAAAAAGAGCCAAGTTTGAGATTATTGGGATCCTGTGATTAAATAGTCCTGTAGATCAAACACTTAGCGAGTTCTTGGAGAAAGCAATAACTGGTGGTTAGTTAACATGGACAGCCCTGCAACTAATTACAATTTGTCACTTTTCTTTAAGTTAAAAAAAAAAAGAAAAGAAAACCAAGGTTTTTTTGTTTCTGCATTTTTTATTTTATTTTATTATTTTTTATTTTTTTTTATTTTTTTTTTCCTACTTGCTTTGATTCTGTTTTATCTTCCTGTATTTTAATCATGTAAAGCACTTTGCATTGTCTTTGTACTGAATTGTGATATACAAATAAATTTGCCTTGCCTTGCCTTGCCTATGATTGGCAATGCAAAATAATAATCCCAAGAAGTAAATTTATTTCAGTAACCCAATTTAAACCCATGTACCATGTAGATTAATCTCATACAGAATGACATATTTTATGTGTTTGTTTCTGATGTTTATGATTTTAGTTTCTTTAAGCCAAATTTTGTTTCTCAGAAAATGTAAATAATTTAGAAGACTTATATAAAAGGATGTATAATACAGGAATACTATGTTATGGCTTACACAAAAATAGCGAAGTGTACTGACTTAGGATATGTTCAGCAGTCTGTCTTTAAAACCCACCACAAGGCGGGAAAGATATAAAAAAATAATAAACAAATTGCTGAAGAAGCTGACAATTGCAGTTGACTGACTTGAATGTTGTTAAGTGAAAGGAAAAGGGAGGGAAAGCTGTGACAAAATTAATTGTCCATAAGAAACAGCCTGGGGGGGATTGTGATGCAACTCTCATTCAAGATTTTGGAGTCTCCACTTTGGATTCAGAAGGCATTCATCAAAACTCCATAAAACATACTCAGGTCATGGGCTACAGCAGGTAGCTTGTTTCTGCTCCAGCCACACTTGAACCTGAGACGATGTCAAAGGCGTTTGACCTGGGCTAAGGTCAAGGATCAAGGACTGGATTTGTGCTTAGTATCACAAAGTTATCTTTTCAAATGAAACCAAATTTGACATTTTATTTGAAAGTCCAGTTCCTGTAGCCTGGATGAAGTGTCTGGAGGCCCAGGATTTAAGCCTTTTGAGGTCTAAAAAAAAAGAGTTCCTACAGTCAGTGATAATTTGTGGAGCCATAAATTATCCGCCGTTCTTTGTTCTTTTATCAAGTCCAAAGTCAGCTCAGTCATCTACCGGGAAGGTTTTAAAGCATTTCCCGCTTTTCTCTGGTTACAAACTTTATGGACCTGCTAATCGCATTTTCAAGTAGGACTTGGCCATCTTTACCAATACCTGGTTTTGATGACTGTCATTACTGTACATGATTGGCCCATAAACTCATGTGATCTAAACCCCATAAGGAAACTATGTTAAGGACAAAGTTAGGAGACGGCAGAACATAACATACACACAAACTAAAGCCTAAAGCACCTTGGTTTTCCTTGATACCAATCTCCATCATTCCATACCATCTTGATGTGATTGGAAAGGCACCCTGACCAGGTTCCGTGTTTACACACTGTACAGTAGATAGAAGGACTAAGAGTTGGCTGACATTTTCCATTAGCTAAAAGCCATAATCCTCAGGATTAACAAAAATAATGGTCTGAAATAAATCACTAGGCCTATAATGAGTGTATAGATAAGAATTGCATTAATGGTGTTTTGGTGGTATTCTGGTTTATTGAGATGCACCTGTATGTTGTTTAAATGCATTTAGAAAATTCAAAAACATTTCAGTTAACCAAGAAAATTAAGAAGAGGAGGAACAGAAAAGGTTCTGAAAAGAAGTCATACCAATTCTTATGTAGTTTGTTACAGTAATTATTTTTCATATCTAGAATAGCATAAGTCTCGTAGCAGATTCTTTCTTAGCATACTTTAAGCTGTAGAGATTAGGAAAAAAATTGCACATTCTTACCTTTTGACTTGTCCTCCTCTGAATCCATCCTGCTGTCTGAACCTTCACCCTTGTTATTGGCAGAGGTTTCCCTCTCAGCAGCAGCTTTGGCCTTCTCTTCCTTCTCTTTGCTCATGTTCTCAGCATCTTTCTCCCTCCCTTCATCTCCTTCTTGTTTTACTTTCTCCTCGACTGCAGGGTCCTCTTTCTTTTCAGAAGCAGGAGATTTTTCTGATTCATCTGGGATTTCAATAATCTAAAAAAAAAAAAAAAAACAGTCAGTTCCAAAATTTAGAACAGATGAAACAATTTTTTTGCAACTAAACTATAGATTTTGCTATAAAGTAATTCAAGTACCTCTGGGTCATCACCCTTTTTAGCAACTTTGCCATCGTCTCCTTTCTTCATTTCATCTTTGTCTTCTGATTTAGACAAATCCTCTAAACAAGGAAAAATAAGTCAATAAAGGATATGCTTTAAAAATCCATGTTACTTAACAAAGTTAATCATTTATAACATGCTTTACTAGAACTATTTCCACAAGAGGGCGCCAGTTCTTCCAAAAAATAATAAAAAATTTTGAAAAACATAAAAACCAAATACATTAAATTGAAATACCAAATATATATCTATCAAATCTGAGGAAGCAATTTCAGAGAATGAACTAAGGCCTATATCTAGGTCTTCTTTTGTCTATAAAAAGTCAAATAAAGATCAAGTAAACAATGATAAGGATGGAGGAAATGAAGATGCATTGTCTGTTAAAGATGTGTAAGAACATCACAACAACCACCATACATCATATATTCTATAAGGTAAGCCTACTCAGACATGTTGAAATAACGATATTTCCAAATACGCTGGGAAATGAGTGTTTACCTGGGACAGGAGTGTTGGGTTGCGTGTCTGCAGGTGTTCCAGTGGAGGGGGTTTTGGGATCTTCACCTGCAGCCAAAGCTGCCGCTCTCTTATTCTCCTCCAGCTCTGCCATCCAGGGCATTGACCATTGTCCATTCACATGTTCAAACTCCTGAACCTGTTTTACCAGAATATCATGCCTGTCAATCTTTCTTTTATTCAGCTACGCATGCAAATACCCTCATTTCTGCATAAACCTCACCTTCTTCCTTATAAGTGACATCACTCCAATGCGAGTGAGCACGTGTTGCCTTGACAGACCCTCGCGTGGGACACCATCTGCAAAGGTTTCAGCTCCATCAGCTCCCGGTTCACAAAGATGACGCATAAACAGAGAGACGTATGCCCTGGAGATGGTTAAAAAAATAGTTTATAGATCTCTGCAGCAAAAAGCAAAGCATATTTTCTAATTAAGATATACTAAATGCTCCTATAATGACTTTTCCTGTCACCAAAATTAACCCAGGTCTTTTAAAAAAACAGGCTGTTCCATTTACAGTTGTGCTTAAAAGTTTACATACCCTCTTATCAAAGAAAATGAAAAATTCATACCAGCTTCAAATAACGTAAAATTGAAAAGTAATTAGGGCTGGGTATCGATTCGATTTGATTCAAACAGTTCTAAATCGATTAATTTCGATTCAATCTGTTTTTACAATAATGAAAGTGGTTCAACTGTGTTTCAAAATACTCATGTATTTTGTTTTTTCCTTTCACTTTAAACACAAAGTGCAAACTTGTAAATCAGACAGTTTAAACATAAGATGTGAACAAAACTGTCTCATAAGTGCAAACTTGTTTGTGAAAAGTGAAAAAGTGAAGCCTCACACGAGCAAGCAGACGTGACACAGCAGACATGCATGAGCTGCATGAGCGGCATTATCTTCACTGCACAAACCATATATGCAGATATGGGAGACTTGCTCTGTTTTGATGTGAACAAATATCAGTGTATTTCTAGTTGTGTGCGTACAAAACATACAGAAAAATGGTTCTTGTGCTTTATACACCTGAAGTGCTTCAAAAATCTTGTTTGTTCATAAGGCTGCAGAGATGAGCCATTCTCCAACTGTTAAATAAACCTAAAATCATTGGCAACAATATCCCACTTGTATTTGAGTTTTTAAAACAACCAACCTAGCATTAAAGGATACTTAGAGGAGAGCTCTGAAGGGTCAATATGGAGAGCTACACATTGAAAGAAACTATACAGAGATTATCTACAGTAGGTGCGTTTCCTGCATGAAATCCACCACCTATCTGACCCTACATCTCATCAATCACATCCACTAGGAAGACTGTTTAAAAGGTATATTAAGATACCTTCAAGGGTTTTGTGAAAAAAAGCTATAAAATCTCCTAGGTTGCGTTTCAGCTTTTCCCCACACTATCAGAGGTCTTTACATATAACACAGGACATTTCAAATGACACAGACACACAGGACTGCTGGAGAATTTTTTTGGTCAGGGGTCAAATCTGATCATTTAACAATCCACTAACAGAGAAAACATGATTGTAATAAACTTACTTAAATTCTTTCTCAGACTTCCCTCGCAGGTCCCGAACCAGCCACTGGTTGGTAAAGGCATCCTGAGGAGGCATCCCATAACGCATAACTGCATTGAGGAAAGCTTTCCTCTGCCGTGCATTGAAGCCCAGCACCTAAAAGGTAAATAACAATTTGTTTAGCTCGCTATATAAGTTGACACATGACGCTGGGTTTACAAGAACAAAAATAATAATTTTTTTATTTTGTTTTGCATTACTAAAAATGCAAAGCAGTGATTGTGATGGAACATTCCAGTTTAAATTGGACGTTTTACAAAGGATCCCAAATAAGTAAGTAATTAATACATTTGCAGTAATATCACATTTTTTATGATTTCTAAATTGAGAAAAGCTATTAAAAAATGCAAATATTAAGAAAAACAAAAACTAATTCTGTAAATAATAGCAGGAGAAAAAAGTAAAAAGTGGGAACTCCATGTCTGCCTGGAAAAACTGATTAGATTATTGCACACAAAAAAGAGCAAAATGACATAGCCTGCAATTATTTTTAAAAGAAATATAAAAAATATATATATTTTTAGAATCACTTCATCTACTTTTAGAGCAAACATTTTAAAAAAAATGAACTCACCTCAATATTCCCTCCCACCCTGGCGAGCAGAGGAGGCAGAGGTTTGTCTCTATCGTTCCTCAACCCTTTGCGGTTTGGTCTGCGGTTATTAGCTGCAGGGGAAAGGGTTAAATTAGTGCCTTTGAAATGAAGGAACAAACCACGAGGCATACATTAAAATGAAGTGATGAAAATGAGAGTTAAATATGAATATGTGTACTCTAATCACCCTTAAATGTCTCTGTGATGATGCTACACTTACGGCTCATGCTGATCCTGATTAGGCTGTCCCTTTTCACAATCTCTCAACTTTCACAGTAACGGCTCCTATCACTTAGGATGGATAATAATCTCATGGCATTTACAACCGATCACAGCTTCAGATCATTTTTTTATTTAACAAAACTGGCATGGCCATAATTGAAACAAAATTACATTCAGTACAAACATGAACATGTTCTCGCACTAATAAATGCCAAATAAATTTAGTGCAACAATATAATCAAACTTTTTTTTTACAGATGACATCAAGGCAAGATGAGAAACAATTCCTTTTAAACTTTCGATCCTGTTTTTTTAATACACATTTCCCTTCCTTTTTTTGTCTTTTCCTTTCTCACTACGCAGATGATGCAAGGACAAGGGTTGTTTCGCGAGTTGTTGAGATTGTCCAGGTGAACATCATAGGTGTCGTCTGAACTTGTATAAGTATCTGCGGGGAGGGGGGGTTGGGAAGTTGTTAGTGAAGGACATAACGATTCTTAAGTTGTTCCTTACAACTCTACAACTGGAAGGTCATTTTTTTTACACTTAATTCATCATTAAAATGAAAACCCTACAACACAGAGAAAGTGCGTTCCTTGTAGAGGATGCCTAAGATGGTTCATGGAAGCACAAAAGCACACATACAACCCACCTGTTTACCTCAGTAGACATCAGAGACTGAACCATACCTTCAGAGCGCTCATCAAAGTCCTCATCTCCCTCCTCTGACGCCACCGAGTAATCAGACTGGTTATCAGACTGATCCTCCTGCCAGTCTATAAAGAACATGGGAAAATGATTATGAACAAGGCAAGAATAAGAACAAAATGTTTCAACAACTGATGTCAAGCTAATAAAACTATGAAACTATCACAAACATCTAGCTATAGGCTTGCTTTTCTGTATTTGCAACAATAAATAAATAACTCAAACAATACTGAAAGAAAAGAAAATGAAATTCTAAGTTTGTTAGCATTACTAAACTGTCTATTCATTTTTACTTAAGAAGTTATATATGTTCAGGATTGTATTAATTTGGGATTTTGGTTTAAAGAAGCAAGCCATGAAACATCTAGTTTCATGTACAAACTTTTAAAAAACACAAAATGTAAATAACCTGGTTTAATGTTATGTTGTTTGACCTCTATGATCAAAATCAGAATTAAAACAAGACTATAATCTCTGTTGCAGCTCATTGTGTCTTTATCACTCAGTCCCCGGACAGCAGACTGTGGGGAAAAGCTTTACAGAGAGCAGTTGAAACACTAATCATTAAGTTTTCGGACATTCAAAGAAAGAGAAAGGCCTATCAAATAAAACAGGGGTGATCGAGTCCAGTCCTCAAGAGCTACTATTCTACAAATTTTTCATGCACCTCATTTTTAACACATCTGAGTCAAATGAGTGGCTCATCGCCATGCCTCTGCTGGGCTAAATGAGGGGATTGAGCCTTGGGATTCATGTGTGTTAGAGAAGAGATGCATCTAACAGTAACAGGATCGCAGCTCCTGAGGACTGGACTTGAGCACCCCTGACATACAAGAACCACGTTTCTTGTTTTCTCAGCCTAACCACCCTTAACGGCAGTGAAATGCATGACAATATCCATTATAAAAAGTAGCAAAGTATTGGGTTAAAATTTTAAAGTTAGTCAAGCACATGACAGCTCCAAATGACGACAATTTCAGCAGGACTAAACGACTTTCGTGAAGATTGTATCGTGGTACAGAGATGTTTAAAAATAAATACTACACAGGCTGATTATACTGACAGATCATCATTGTAGGATTCCTAACTGTACTGACTCTGTGGATATTGATGCTGACCTGCAAAACCTGAATTATCGAATTTAGATTCAAGTTCCTAATGAAAAAAAAAAAAAAAACTTTAATGGGGATTATATACATTTAACTAGAATAAGAAAAAGGTGTAAGATTTTATGTCAAGGCTGCCTCACATCATCTGAAGGTGGCTGTATAGCCCTGTGACTCTAAATCCAATTAACCCCCTAAAACTCAATATCTTATAACCCAATGTCTCTCCACCTGATAAGTTTTGCAATCAATCAAAATAATAAGGTCACGTTTCCTTTAAGTTTTGTGTAAATGAATCAGATATTTTTAAAGACGTTAAAAACCACCATAAGTAAGGTCAGGGATATTAATTTAAAGGTTTTCTAAAGTTTTGGCATTACACATGCTCAAAAGCTAAGAGTAAACACAAATAAGCAAAGAGATTAATACAAGCAAAGTTTTTTTTTCTTAAAATTAAATTAGCTTTTCTTAACAACCAACAGTCATTAAATCTAGGTCTTATTGACGTACAGAAACATACTAATTCAGGAGTTTGTAATATTAATTTAAAAAAGCTAAACAATTTATAGTAAATCATCCTAGGCTTTATAAAAACACCATGCAAAGATTTCCTTAGCTCTAATAACATGCTTCAACATCACCACACAGACAAAACAACACAAACACAAAGAAGAGGTTGCATTATATATTGTTCTGTACCCTGTCTTATACCTCGGTCCTCTTGGGAGCCGTCATTGTAGTTGACCGGCTTTCGAGTACGTTTGCCTTTGCCCAAATTGCGGGCTAGATCTTCCTGTTGCTGTTCATAGTGGTGTCGAAGCAGTTTCTCCCAGTAGTCGGGATCAACGCTTTCCTCCTGCTTGATCACTTCCCTTTCTACCTCCTCCTCCTCAAAGAAAGAAGAGATATGTGGCTCACAAAGAATAAACATAGAACTTGTTCTTAAGATGCCTAGCCTTTTTATTCAGTTTTAAATCAACAAGCTTTAAAAATACCGCAATAATAGACATACTATGGCTGTCAAGAAGATAAAATACTTTACCTCGTCATCTTCATCTTTTACCACATACTGGGCCACTTTAAAAGAGCTGAGATATTCGTTCATGCTCTGAAGCTCAGTGTCCTCTGTGGCATCCTGGTTCCTGTCCAACAAACGCTCAATTGCCTGATCGTCATAGTGGATCACACTGCTGTCATCCTCTTTGTTGTCTCCTGAAGACAAGCAGGGGAAAAAAAAGAGACAGAATACAGTTTGTCCTCCAAGCCTTATTTGAAACTGCTAATTTCTCTGTTCCACCTCACGTGATAAATGTGGAAGAGAAACA
>NW_015150501.1:980234-981822 GCF_000732505.1 Cyprinodon variegatus
TTTTTAAACTTATTTTCTTACCATCTCCAACTTCATCCTTGAACAGCTCTTCAGTTCCAAACTTGAGAATGTCATCAAGTTCCTGCTTTGACATGGAACCCGTCTTAGAACCAAGCCCGGGCCGCACCACCAGGTGTGTGAGCATCATCTTCTTCTTTGCTACCTGACAACAAAAAGAAGGTAGGTGGACGGTGAGAAGATAATCAAAAAAACCGGTCTGTAGGTTAAAAACAGACGAAGATCATTAGCATTTGTTTTTCACAAACCTGTGTGATCCTCTCCTCTACAGATGCTTTGGTAACAAAACGATAGATCATTACTTTCCTGTTTTGGCCAATACGGTGAGCTCTGCTGAAAGCCTACAAAATTACATTCGACAGTTAACCACCATCCAAAGAAAAAGCGTACAAGCACATTTAGGGTTAGGACTGCAGCTTTCGCACCTGGATGTCATTGTGGGGGTTCCAGTCTGAGTCGTAGATGATGACTGTGTCAGCAGATGCAAGATTAATACCCAAACCACCAGCTCGGGTTGAAAGGAGGAAGGCAAACTGCTGAGCTCCTGGAGCTGTTATATTAGAGATCAGACTTCAAATTAGAAAACCAAATATCAACTTCCAAGAGGGGCCAAGAAATATATGCAAATATACACATCTCACCATTAAAACGATCAATAGCCTCCTGTCTCATGTTGCCTGTGACTCCACCATCGATTCTCTCATATTTATATCCTTCATTCTCCAGGAAGTCCTCCAGCAGGTCGAGCATCTTGGTCATTTGGGAGAAAATCAGAACCCTATGGCCTCCCTCTTTCAGCTTCTTCATCATCTTGTGAAGAAGCATCAGTTTCCCTGAAGCTTTGGTCAGGGCAGTGCCTTCATACATGCCGTTTGGAAGTTTGGGAGCTTCCTGGAAGAAAAAAAAAATTTATGTGTAAATTATATTCAAGCTTTGAGGTTTTTGTTTCGGAGCTGGGGTTTTTGACGGGTCTGAACCCTGAAAGTATTCTCAAATAAAATTAGAATTACTTGGGACCCTGGTGTCACTCATGTTGCAGCATCTTACAATTTATAATAAGCTTAATCCTGATTCCATGTTGTTTTATCATAATACTATCCGTTTCCTTTCATTTGGTGCTGAAAATGTGTTCCAGATAATTGAAAGTTATACAAAAAGAGTGCTGAACAAGCAAAACAAAAAACTAATTTGGGAAGCAGACAGGCATGTATCAAGAAAAATGTTTATCACTTAATGCGAGTACGGGAATTTAACTGATCACTGTTATTGACTGAAAATATTCATTAAAATGTATCAAAAATATGCACAATGTATATCAATAGATGTTATTCACTGAGGTGAACATCAGAAATAATAAAAACCACCCTGTAAAAATTGGCATCTAATAGTAGTACTCAAACCATATGCCTGAAGACAGTTGATGACAGCCCATATCAATCGATTTCAGGGATAAATGACTCTGCAGACCTAATTTACAATGTACCCAGCTTCAGAGTCATGTTTTACGTAGGGCTGCAACTAACGATTATTTTAAAAATCGATGAATCGGCCGATTATTTTTTCGATTAAT
>NW_015150501.1:984133-1027331 GCF_000732505.1 Cyprinodon variegatus
CCTGCTGATCAGCTCTCTTCACTGCCATCGAAGGCTCCAATGTGTTTTCTTTTCAGGTGCTGCATCATAACAGTGGTGTTTCGTGTTATGTTAATTTGTTTATACAAAAGTTGCATGTTACGACTTTTTCCGCTTTACAAAGCGCAGGCTATTTTAATTATTGTGATTAATTTGCGCCGTCAATCCCAGCGCATGCGCGCTTCATTTGAAGTTGGATGCTGAGGGTAACATCCTGCTGCTCTGACTGCAGCGCTGAGAGGGACTCTTGCGGGAGCGTGAGAACTGGGTTGGGATGGGGGAGGCGCCCCACGGCAGCTGCTGCCGACAGTGGCGGATGATGCATTAATCGCGCGACACAACTAATCGATGATGAAATTTGTTGCCAACGCTTTTAAAAGTCGATTTTATCGATTCGTTGTTGCAGCCCTAGTTTTACGCAAAGTGAATACAAAGCTTAAGAGGTAAGCTTTTTAATTTTCCCTGAAAATGTTTCTTTAAGCTAAATGAAACAATATAAATACCTAAGGCTCTTATTGCAGAGTTGCAGGAAGTTCTATCTCAATTCATCTGTCGATTATCTGGCAAACTAATCTAGTATCCAGTCCTTTCACACAGTGTGACATGGACTTTCATACTGCTATGAAAGTCAATGTCAGTCCTTAAAAGTAAAAGAAAAATGGGAAACTAACTAATTTTACCATATTCATTTTAAAGATCCCAAAGATCTGGCTTGATGTTATATTAGTATTATCTGCAAGGCAGCTAAAAGCAGTCGACTTTTCTTCAATTAACATAGCAAAAAACAAACACCTATTTAAAAAAAGGCTTTATCTATGTGGTGATGAGTCCGACAAAAAAAGCAGCATTCAAATTAAATTCATTGTGGGCTTTGGTGGGTAAAATATCTCTGCTGTCAAAACCAATGAGTTTTAAAAAAAAATCATATTTATCATTGATGGCTTTATATCAATTTAATTTTCAACAGACATACTTACTCCCACAGATTTCTTGACCTTTTAATTTGATCATATATCACCTCTAAAAGCAGACTAATATTGAGCTCCTTAAATGACCTTTACAAACCCCAGCTTTCACATCTGTTGAAATCTCTGATGAAAGCCTCTACAGTGCCATAAAAACAACATGAACCAAATTATTTCTACCATTTCAGCAAAAAAGAGGTTAAATATCAGGCCAATGTATGTGAAATTGTTTGTGGCTGCAATAACAATAGGATTAAGGTTCAAATGAGAGGAGACTTGAGTCTATTAGGGTATAAAAAACTAAACTTCTGTGAAATCAAGAAAAATATTTGGTCTATACAGTTTTAAAAACTGACTAAAGTTATGTCGTATAATCTTTCAATCTTGGAGAAACAAGCTTTTAATGTACTGTTAAAAACTTCACAATGAGTACGTGTAACATTCTGACCAGAACTGCATGTTTCAATGACTGGATAATGTTTGAAATATGTGACAAGAAAAAAAAAAAAAAACAAGAAGAAAAAACAATAAACGTACTGTTGCAGCTCCTGGAAAGAGGTAGGGGTGATTGCAGCACTTTTTAAGGTCCATGACAACGTTGAGCAGAGACACTTGGTTTCCACCTCCTCGAGTGTTCAACGCCTCAAAGTTGCGTGTCAGAATGAACTTGTAGTACTTCCTACATTAACAAAAACAAATAAATGAGAAAATTAAGAGCAAAGGCAAAATACATTTTTTGAAAAGAGTGCAGGGGCAGAAAAAAATAGATACGAGTTAAAAAAAAACACACACACAAAAAAAAAAATCTATAACCAACCCTGTTCCCGGTAAACTTTTATAGGCATGTATATTGAAGTGTATTACTTACTTCTGCATGGGGCTCAGCTCCACTCGGACAATGAGCTCAGTCTTTGAAGGCATGTGTTTAAACACATCAGCCTTCAACCTCCTGAGCATGTGTGGTCCCAGCATGTCGTGGAGCTTCTTGATCTGGTCCTCTTTGGCAATGTCTGCAAATTCCTCCAGAAACCCTTCAAGGTTGCTGAAGAAAATAAATCGAGCATTAACACGTTGCAGGTGCCTTTTTATTTATTTTTCTTTTTTAGTGAGCTAAGAAAAACAGCCACACTAATCATAGCCGCCAAGTTACTGACTTAAATCTCTCTGGTGTTAAGAAGTTCAACAAGTGGAAAAGCTCCTCCAGGTTGTTCTGAAGAGGAGTCCCAGTCAGCAGGAGCTTGTGTTGCAGCGAGTAGTTGTTTAATACTCTGAAGAACTAAAACACAGTATGAAAAAAACAATAACTCTTAGCCATTGTACTTATGAATAAAAGTAGTGTAGGAAAAAATGCAGCATAGAAACTTTAGGATCAATCTATGTATCACACCTTTCAGACAGATCTAAGTAACACGGGATTAAAAAGAGAAACAAATACCAAAACTACCAAAACATAAAGATTAAAAAAAAAATGTCAAAAGAGGCTAATGAGCAGACTTTAGCCTGATTGTTTAAGAAACAGCATTAATTTGTGACTGTGTAGCCACAACAAAGTAATTAAGCTGTTTTTTAAGTATTTCTTAAATAATAAAACATTAAAGGAAATTCATAAAACAAAACATTAGCATCAAGTATTTGCAATGAGTAAAAAAAGATAAAAAATAACTTTACCTAAGTATTGATAATTTTTGCAAAAGTCTGAATGAAATACATTTTAAAGGCAATCATAGTAATGGAAGTTGCTAACATTGCACTTCACTCTTAATATGCAGGTTTACAAGAAAAAACACTAGTAAACAGGTAGTGTGGTTTACTAGTGGTTTTCTGAAATTTCTGAAAAGCAGAATTTGAGGCAGATCTTTTAGATATCTGGCTGTTCTCCTGTGGAACCAACTACCAGTTTTCGTTCATGAGGCAGAAACAAATCTATTTTTAGAAGGCCTGAAAACTTTACTTCTTTGATAAAGCTCATAGAGTGTCCCAGGTTGTCCTGAACTAACCCTAAACTTATGCTCTTAATAGGTTTAGACTGCTGGGAGACATAGGGATCAGTTTTTATCATCGTGCATTATTTTACATTTATTCTGTAATTTTGCATTATTTGTTAGTTCAATCCCTAACTTTACGTGCGCTCTGCTTGTTTTTGTTATATTAGCTTAATCTGCCATGACACCATTTATCTTGACACAATCCTGGAGGGAAGCACCAGCTGGGCTGCTGCTCTCAACTTCCATTATAGATGTAAATTGGGCCTGTTTTTCAGTGCTTAGTCCCATTTCTCTCCTAGACATAGCTGTGGCCTCAGCTTTTTTAGTGACTATGTGCTCTGTTCCATTCTTTGAAAACTGCCTCAAAGCTCATCTGCTTAACTGTTTCTTTTCTAGACAGCACCATCTATCAAGCTAGTTTACCGTTACCTTTTCTAGAAAGTATTTCTGGAACAGTCCTTCTATATCCCCTTTGCATGTCTGCTTCTTTCATCTTGACGGCCTTATACCGAGGGTGACAAGGAAAGTATTGGAATAATAAAAATGTGCAACCCAAGGACCTATATAATCTGGAGACCACATCAAATACAACAATTTATTTATTGTTTTTAAAGGATTGGACAAAAATTGTCAATTATATCTTGATGTTAAGATGCAGCCAGTGTTGAAAAGTTAAAAAGTCTGCTATCTCTGTGCTTCAGCTCAATAGCCTTACAAATGTGTTTTGACATGGCAACAAACAAAAGAGTATTGCAATAATCGAGCAAGCATGTCATAATGACTCGTCTGAAAGTAGTTGTTGTCTTATTCTGGAAATATAAAAAAATAAAAATACACCAGCAGAGTATTATCAACTGGTAAGAGGACTAGAAAACTGTCAGCCACCGATCATTAAAGGTTGTTTTTATTACCTTGGACTGGTTGTTTTTGAGTCTGTGAGCCTCATCAACAACCAGGCAGGCCCATTCAATGGAGCCCAGCACAGCCTGATCAATGGTAATCAGCTCATACGATGTCAGCAGAACGTGGAACTTCACTGTTGAATCTTTCTGTAAAATACAAAAACAGAGGAGGGGTATTCAGTTATATCATTAAAGTAGGAAATGGAAACACCAAGACCTGAACTATCCACTTTTATTACATCCCTACCTTCATCTTTGAAGCCTTCTTCCCTCCCCTGATTGCATTTCCCTCAAATGAGAACTCATTCTCTCTGATAACAGCCCTGCTGTCTTTGTCTCCCACATAAGTAACCACGTACATATCAGGAGCCCACATCTCAAACTCTCTCTCCCAGTTTATGATGGTGGACAGAGGAGCGCTGACCAGGAAGGGACCTTTGGAGTGACCCTGTGAAAACATAAAATGGAATTAGACTCGTTTCAAATTCAATATGATTTCATGTCTTGCCCTGCCTTTAGAATAGAGTTCATAGCTTAGAACTCATCCCCTTTGTTTGGCAAAGTTATTGTTTGTCGCATGTCTAAGACCCCACAACCACCATGAATGACAAAAGTGCTTCAAATTTAATGGGTTTTTATGTAGTGCTCTTGATGCAAAAAATACAATTCCAATTTAATCGTATAAAACCCTACTTATCAATAAATAAGAATTGTGACTCTGGTTTCTCACCTCCTTATACAAAGAGTACAGGAATACAGCTGTTTGAACCGTTTTGCCTAGACCCATCTCATCTGCCAGGATGGTGTCGGTGGCCTGAGCCCATGAGAACCTGAGCCAGTTCAACCCCTCCAGCTGGTAGGGATGCAGCGTGCCTCCTGTACTGTCCAGATAGTCAGGCTGCCGATCAAACTTGATGGTGGGCTGGTGGAGAGAGAATAATTAATGAGCCATTTTTAATGAGCCTGCAAAAAATAAATTATATATATATATATATATATATATATATATATATATATATATATATATATAAAAAGAGTTAGATGAAGAACACTTACATCTACAACTGGATTAGCAGGAGGCCGTTCTGCCTTTTTCACTTTGACCGTTTTCTTGAGCTTCTTACCAGGTCTTCCCTCCTCACCCATCATCAGCTCTCTATGTAGGCCAGGAACATAAACAATTTAATTAAGAATAACTTACAAACATTTACTTTCCACTGTTAAGCTTTAAATATTTTCCTAATTTCAACCATCAGTGTGTGAGTGTGAGCGTGAACGGGTGAATGACTGAATGTAGTGTAGAGCTATTTGGGCAAGTCTGCTGACTTGGAAAAGTGCTATATAAGTACAGGCCATTACCATTTAGTTAGGTGAAACCCTCCATACCTGTGATTCCAGTATATCTGTTTGTACGTATCGTACTCTGGAATATCCAGATCTTCACTTTCCCAGGTTGACTGGTCATAAGGGAGATCTCTCCATTTGATCAAGTAATGAACGTTGTTCTTCTTATCAACACTAAGATAAAAAAAACACAGGAAACATGCGAGTTACATTTTTTTAGTGATCACACTGATATAATATCTAATCTGTGCTTTAAATGTTCAACATCTTCTTACTACAAAAAACAAGTTTCTATGAAGGAAAATAAATTTCTACTATTTTTCTGACCACCTTAAGTTTTTGATTATAAGTGATTAAAAAATAAACAATTTTTTGCAACAATCGAATCTATACAACTGTTAATGATAAAACAAAATAGAACTAAATATCCTAATTCCATTCCCTCCTTATCAATTTTGTTTTTGTTATCTTATCTTTCAGGTCTGTGTGAACCCTACCTGTGGTTAAGAATGCGGTGAATCATCAGCCACTCCAGCTTAACCCCAAAACGGCCAAAATCTTCCTCCATGTGGACAAACAGAGGATCTTTGTTTTTCCTCTTGCTGCTCTTGTCATCATCACCTTCTCCTCCAAAGTCCACAGGTGGAGGTTCATCCATATCAGTCTTCCTCTGGTAGTTACGGAACATCACCTGGCAGTTCAGCTCCAGCTGCATGGAAGAAATGGAACAGCTTTAGCTACAGTTATTAATTAAGGAAGAAGTGGAGTCAGCATCCCCACATTATAGAAGAATTTGTCCAAATCGCCAAATTAATTTGCATAATTTACAGGAAGGTCCATACCTGCAGTTCCAGCACCCAGGAGCAGTGCCAGTAGGACATATTGCACCATTTGACAAAGAACTCCCTCTCCCGTCGGCCAGCCAGAGGAGGGGGATCAGGAGCATCAGCAGGCAGGTCAGCAGGCCGGGGGACAGGCATGGAGGGTGGAGGTTCCCCCCAGCGCCAGGTTAAAACCTTCTGCACCTTTCCTTTCATTGGAGGACACTGGTGGAACATGGCAATGGAAGTCAGGTTGTCAGTTAGGAGGCCAATAAAATGTAAAAGCATATAACCTAACAGACTTTCTATCGATCTAAAAAAAAAATAAATAAATAAATAAAATGTCTAAAAACATACATTTTGAAACTTTTATCTTGCAGTTCGTTTTCTTCCTGATAACTTACTAATCAAGAAAAAAGTTGTTTAGAGTTTACTGGCGATTTTAATCTTATTCAATCATGCAGCCATTTCAAAACATCAAAAGTTTTTAATCAAAGTAAGATAAAAGCAGCAAAAACACTCTAAAAGTACATAACTCAACTCTTAAAAAATATATAAACCAGAAAAGTCTTTAAAGAAAAAAAAGATTTCCAAAGGAATAATAACAGATAACGATGACACACATAAGAACAACACAATCTTAATATCAACCAAACAAATAAATATAACTTTTTTAGCTGCTGGTAGTCACTGCAAATGAAAGGCACACTGCCACATGGCATTCTGACAACTTAAACTTTATATTATCTTAATTTAAATAGCAGTTACAAAATTGAAACAATATAAAAATATGCAGGTATTTTTATTTTATCTTATGTTTAACCTGCTAATTATTCAATCCATAATCCCTAATATAAAAAGTCTTCTGTACTAACGGAGCTACGTCACCAATGCCTTCAGCGATTTCATCTGTTGGACTAAGAAAATTGCATAGTGATATAGTTGCTTTGAAATATTTGCCAAAGCAAAATTCCAGAAGCCCAAAAACACTGATAAAGGGGCATGCTTTGATGGGGCAGTGGTTAGCGCACACAACCCATGTACAGAGGCCTTAGTCCTTGAGTCCTTAGGCCGTGGTCCTTTGCCGCATGTCTCTCCCCCTCTCTCACACCCCCTTTCCTGTCAGCCTACTGTCCAAGAAATTAGCCACTAGTGCCATAACCCCCCCCAAAAAAATAGATAAAGGCTGACCACAGAGAAAGATCTCACATTTTCAGCTCAATTAAAGTAAAAAACAAAAAAAGTAATAAGGAGTACTTTCAATTGTTTGCATAGAAGTACTTATGAAATTGGTATTGTAATATAATCTCTCTCAGAGTAACGAAGTGTATTCTTAGCAACACTACGTATTGTTTCCCTGATAAGGAAAATCATCTGGTTATCTGCAGTGCAAAACTGTTTTTGCAATCCAGATTTAGAGCCATGAGAGCATGCGCAGATAGAGGCGGTGCTCACCTTGCAGCGGGGGCAGATCCATTCTCCGTTGGGAATCTCAGGGAGAGGAGGGTTCAGGCAGTGGAGGTGGTAGGAGGAGGGGCAGGTGTCACAGCAGAGCAGCTCTCCACCATCCTTACACACTCTGCAGAACTCAATGTGGTGGTCATCTTCCTCCTCCATGCCATCGTCTCTCCTATCGTCATCATCCTCCCCTTCAGCCTCAGACAGATCATCTCTTGCCTCCCACTGGATCCCCTCCTTCTCCTTGGTGTTGGAAGCAGAGACATGAGGAGGAGGTGGTTTGAGCGTGTGTGTGTGTGTGTGTAGTAGAGGAAGAGGAGAGTTGGGTGGGTTCACACATGCAGGGAAGGTATGCGGAACGGAATGAAAGGAAAAAAAGGGAGGGGTGGGGGGGTTCAGGAGTGAAAGCGGTGGAGGGTGTGGGGCGTGCATTGAATACATGTGCATGTGGAGTCAGATGGAGGGAGAGGGAGTGAGGAATAGAAGATGGAGGGTGAGATGTATAGAAGTGACATAAAAAAAAAACAACACAGAAAATAAACGTTTATTAGAAATAAACCGAGAAAATATAATCTTAAAGCCAAAGTTAAAAGTACATATCTTTTTTTTTTTTTTTAGAAAATCATTAATTTACTGTACAATATTAAGAACCAGGATGTTAATACTCCAATGTCCTCTCTGTATAGATCCAATGATCCATACTCACACAGTGTGGACAACTCCACTTGCCCTCAGGAGCCTTCTCCATGTCAGGATCCAGACACACCATGTGATAAGCTCTGGGACAGGTGTCACACAAAATGATCTCTCCTCCCTGCTGGCACACCTCACAGTAGTCCTGGTGGTCAGTTTCATAACCATCTCCATCCTCCGTCTCCACTGAAAAAGGGCAATCACAGAAACAGAGCACAAGGAACAATCATGTAAATGAAAACAGTATGCTACTTAGTGATTCATTAAATATTGTATTTAGAACCAAGGGTTTTGTTTGTTTCAAACCTTTCTTCTTTTTTTTTGCATTTTTTGACTTCTTCTTAAGACGGCTGCTGCGGCTAGAGCCATCGGACACAGAGAAACTTCCATCCTCGAAGTCGCTGTCGCCATCGAGCTCATCTTCATCGCTCTGATAAGAACATAAAAGAAGACAGCTCCTTATAAAATTTATTTATTTTTTTTTTAATAGCACCACATGCTTCAGATTTGGGTCAAACATTCATATAGTTCAAAACAAATCATTGAATTATTACATTCCCTACACAGTTTCTCTATCAAATTCAATTAAAGTCACTAAGTGTTCATCTGACTCTATATGAGGGTGTAAACAATTTTGAACAGATTATATCAGTGCAACAGTTTCAGAGAAAGAAAAAAAAAAAGACTAAATAGACTAAAAAGACATTATATTTATATTCTGCTTTGTAATCTATGGCATAATCACTGACAGCTTTTCGAATGTGTTAAATATTAGCTATGGAAAAATGGAGCAGGGATTTTGCAGGGCTTTCAGAACGAGGCAGCTATAGCTTCCTGTGCCTGTAAGATGGCGCTTAGTGAAGCAGGAAGAAACTCACGGCAGCTCATAATTGAGGAAAGATTGCCGTTTTCATGTAAAGTTGCTAAACTCGTTCAACACAGAGAAACGTCACTAGTGTTTTTGTTCCAATCGCTTTTTTTTTCTTTTTTTTTTTTAAACAATGTTGCTAGAAGTGTCTGAAAAAAATCCCCAAATATAGATTCTGATGCTAAATTGGCAAAACTAGACTTTCGTCTCTAGTGTTCCTTCCTTACCGAAAGAAGCGCACTGTAGACACGAGTGAGCCTATACAAAGATCAGCTTCACAGCAAAACAGACAGAATCACAAAATCCCAGGTAGACTTCTTTACAGTCTTTTACATGAAAAAATAACCTCATCTTTTATCACTTAAACCAGACTCAGTTTAAGAGTCTCTCGTCAAAATTTAAACTACACAAAACAATAGTAAACTTTCCCTTTTTTTACTCCTAAAAAAGGATGTATCTATCTGAGGATTTGATTAGAAAACTAAAACTTTCAAAACACAATAAAGTTCAGCAAATATTAATTATCTATAGCAAAAAACAGAAGAGAAAATCATTTAAATACAAACTCATGAAAAAAGTCTTGATTATTTTTCCTTTCACTGAAATCAGATTGTACACTTTAGATAGAAGAATGATGAATATAATTTGAAAATCGACATGTTTTTAATGCTTAATTTTCTTTTTTTTCATACCATCTGGAATAGTTGAAATGATTAAATTAAACCTGTCTAAATTACCTGCCAATTCTAGATTGCTGTGTGTTTGTTAATATCTTTCTGATGGTCGGGTGACTTGTGACAACAGATGGGGGTTCCCATTTTTTACATCCTTTAACAGAATATAGAAATAAATGACTTACGGAGGAGCGTTTTCTCTTGCTGTTGAGGCCCCCTAGTTTGATTTTCAGTGGAGCCACCTTTTTGGGTTTTGGCTTAGGAGGAGGTTTGGGTGTAGGTTTTGACCTTTTACGAGCATTTGGACCTAAAATGAAAAAAGCAAAATAATTTTTTTTTTTTTTTTTTAAAGAAAGGATTTCAAAAACACTGTTCCTTGTTTTAGATTTTGAAACATGTATCTATCTTTGCATATCTGCCTCACCTTTTCCCTCTTTGGTCTTAGCTTTGCGAAGAGGAGGAGCTGGAGCTGGGGGTGGTGCAGGTGTTGGAGCAGCAACAACAACAGGAGCAGGAGGAGCAGTTGCAGGGGAGGCAGCAGGGGCAGCCTCAGCATTTCCGTCAGTTCCAGAAACCACCATGTTTTCCACTACTGCAGCCACACTGGCAGCTGCCAGGGCTGCATTAGCTGTGGCACAACCCTAAGGGAGGAACAGCAAAGTGTGAGAATTTTTTGAAAGACACCTGAATTTAAAAAAAAATAAATAAATGTCTATATATATATATCCACGTTACTCATAGCCGAAATACCTTTAGTGGGTTGTTTGTGCTGAATTCTCTCCACTTAGCCATCATTAAGGTCATCATCTTGGATACAGGGATTTTAGGATTTTTAGCGGCAATTAAAGGCCTAAAAAAACACATTTTACAGTCATTTTTCAAGGAATGAAGCATTTATCATCTGGAACATCAAATAAATGAAATTGTTATTTTTATTTCTTCACCTTACAAACTGGCTGAAGGCCTTGTAGTTAGTTAGGGAGCTGTAGTCTTCCTGAGTGAAGACATGATCAATGTCTTTCATTCCCCAGGCCTCCAGCAGCTGGCCGGAGCTTTTAGGCTGTGGTAGGAGTAGAAATAAAAAAAATCAGGTCAGATGAAATGTCCACCAGGACCACCTTACACTCCTTCAACAGAAGTTATAATAAAACTTTACCTGGCAATCATCATCGTCGTCATCGTCATCTTCGGGTTCAGGATCTTTACGTTTGCTCTTAGAACCTCCCTTCTCTCCTGTCCCGCCTCCTTTCTTTTTGTCTTTTGCAGAGCTTGAGCGTTTCTTCTTTTTTCTCCCAGGGGCATAATCACTGCCTTCACTCTCTGACCGCATCCCTCCCTCATCAGCATCCCTCTCTGCCGCCTCCAGTCCCATCAGATGCTCTGGGGAGCTGACCGGCAGTTCCTACAAAATAAAAACCCACTCTACTAGTTACAGGAGGGCAAGACTCCTAACAAGGTTTTAGAAGTAATAGGGTTATTTATTTTTTTTTTTCTTCATTTCACTAATGTAAAAGTTGCAATACTCTTTTGGCTTGATTGATAAAAGTTCAATTAATTCTCTGCTATTCCAAGTAGGAATCCAAGTATGACTCCCCCATACCATAAATTACGTAGCAATATACTGAAACCAACGATTTAAAAAAGAAAATCAGAATGCTAGAATCCTGTAGCACTGTGCAGCTGATTTTATAAACAGATGTTTAATAATCATTAAACTGCCCCTGCCATTTCTGTAGTCATATCCCAAGTGGGATATGAAATATATGAAATATACTAGGGCTGAAAAAAAAAATGATTCGGATTAATCATGATTACTCGACTATTGAAATAATTGGCAACTAATTTAGTAATCGACTGATCGTTTACTGGAGGGTAGAAATTATTAAATGTGTATTTAGCTTACAGAGCAACCCACCTTGAGCAGCAATTATAGCAAAATTGTAAAAAAAAAAAAAAAAAAATGTGTAAACATTTTGCATTTAAGATAAAAATCTTTTTCGTCTGCAAATATACTGTATCTAGCACTCCTCAAGTGCAAAAGCTTTATTTTCACTTGGTTTTATTTTGCAAAACAGTGTCTTTAAGGAACCTTTGGGTATCTGATTATTAATCTATTAATCATAAAATAATCAACACATTAATTAATTTGCAAAATAATCGTTAGCTGCAGCCCTAAAATATAGTCAAACATAAAAACACTCCTGTGCTTGGTTATGATTTTGATATTTTACAAATGTTTTTAAATTAAGTACCCAGCCACAGCATGTTAACGACCTAGAATCATACCAACGGACGATGATGTTTCTGAGTGAATGTCAGCGCTTCTGTGCATTGTGAAAAAAGTTCCCAGTTAGAGATGCAGCATATTTTTTATTGCATATTGCAACTGCAATGTACGACTATAATTCAACATATGGAAGCATATAATGTTTCTAATGCCATGGATTTAAAAAAAAAAAAACTGCTTGTTAAACTTTGAGAAAATTTCCCTATCAACACCAGGTGTAGAACTAAGTCAACACTTGCTTATTTTTTTGGCAAATACATTGGACATTATTTCTGATTATCGTAATGTAAATATTTTTATTGCCACAGTCTTACAAAATCACAAAGAAAATTAGATGCACATTCTCCAAGTTGTTCACAATTCATGTCTGAGAAGCTAGTGCCAAGCTCCAACTTGTTCAATTAGCTTAAATAAATTCTTGTTTTGTTTTTAGTTGACTTTTAAAGTAAATAAGTGATAAACTAAAGTCAAAAGAAAAGAGGTGCAAAAAAAAGTAAACACTATTCTCATATTTGTTATTTAGAAGATTTATTTTAACATGTTCAATTAAAGTTTCATTCAAAAAGAAGTTTATTTTATCTATTTATGTTATGCGGGAGCTGGGAATTAATAAAAAAGATACATTAAAGCAGAGGTTTTCAAACTCAGTCATGAGGACCCACTGTCCTGCATGCTTTATGCTTCGGCACACCGACATCAAATGATCGCACTCCCTCCTCAGCAGGCATCACTGGCTGAAGGGAGCGGTTAATCACCCATTTATATAAGTCAGATGTATGGAGGGAGGGAAATACAGAAAGCATGCAGGGCAGTGGATCCTCAGGACAGAGTTTGAAACTGCTTTAAATGTTTTGGTTTTTTTTGTAAAAAAAAAAAAAAAAAAATTGTTCTGGTTTTGAGTGTTGCTGTGGGTTGAAATATTCATTAACAAGCAAATGGTTTGTATATAAACATTTTCAAAACACAAGTTGCGAGTTTTAAAGACTGCTTTATTCTGTGTGGCTCCAAAGCTTTAAATTAATTTTTTAATGGACGGAAACTCACTGGACGGAAACTCATTTTGAAAAAGTTTTACTAAGTACTTTCAAAGTAAACGATCAACTTAACCCTTTATAGGGCACTCAGTGAAATACTATGATTATTGGAGTCCAGGACAAGCCCTTATTACCTTTGTAACATTAAAAAAATAAGGATATTTTGATGACAAAAATGTATGTCAATATAATAACAAGAAACGCCAACTTGCCCGAATATATTAAGAAAAATAACAAAAGTGCTTCTATAAGAAATTCCTGAAAAACACTCTGAGAATGAAAGAAACAATTTTTTTTTTTTGGGGTACAATGTAACCTTAGAGCGGAGGTCTTCAACAGGGGTCCGTGACCCCTAGGGGTCCACAGAGGTACTGCATGGGGGTCGCAAAAGTTTTGGTTGATTAGACTTTTTTTTATTTATATATATGTATGACACTTGAATTATTTAGTTTATAAACTTAAATATAATTATTAACTAGGCTTATTAACTTTTTAATTAGCTTTTTACCTTTTTTCAACTTAATTTACAGTACGGTAGGTAATACGAAGGGCGCTCAATAAGTAATGCCCCTGACCCACTTCCAGATGTTTGATCGACCTGAAATTTTGCATGTGAAATTATTTAAATCTCTATAGATTTAATAGCAAATTACAGCTCTGAACAATTTCTGGTTTCTGATTTACAGGTTTTCAAACTGAGTCGGGTCTGTGTTTTCGCATTTGAAAGGATGCACACAACGGGAGACGTTTGATCAAATGAAAGTAACCTACAGTGTCCCATAATATAACCCTGTAAAACATTTTGCAAGAACATATAACAGGCATCATCACCATAAGTTACTTTAATTTCATCCAAAATCTTCCGTGGTGTGAGTCCTTTCCAATAGAAAAAACGGATCACTGCTCGACACTCAACAGGCTCCATTTCAGACTTTACTCAGTTCAAAAACCTGTAAGTCAGAAACCACAAATAGTTCAGAGCTGTAATCCATCCATTTTCTAGCACGCTTATCCCGAGTGGTCACGAGGGGTGCTGGTGCCTATCTCTAGCAGTTAATGGGCGAGAGGCGGGGTACACCCTGGACAGGTAGCCAGTCCATAGCAGGGCAACACAGAGACAAACAACCATTTACACACTCACACCTAAGGGGACTGTAGAGAAGCCAATTAACCTCACAGTCATGTTTTTGGAATGTGGGTGGAAGCCGGAGTACCCGGAGAGAACCCACGCACGCTCAGGGAGAACATGCAAACTCCATGCAGAAAGACCACAGGCTGGGAATCAAACCCAGAACCTTCTTGCTGCAAGGCAGCGGTGCTAACCACTGCACCACTGAGCAGCCCAGAGCTGTAATTTGCTACTTAATCTATAGAGATTTAAAAAACCTCACATGCAAAATTTCAGCTGGATCAAACATCTGGAAGTGTGTCAGGGGCATTACTTATTGAACGCCCCTCGTATATCATTCAAGGGCTCATCTAATTCATCAAATGGATATAGATCTAGTGCTTCTAGACCTCACTGAGGGCCTGGGGGGCTCCATTTGTAAGGGGTATGCCAGTGATCAAAAATGGTACCTTGCCCAATAAAGGGTTAAATATCCAACAACCTAACTGACAGGACAGCGAGCTCACCTCCCGGATGGGTCTTTGCCTCTTGCTGCTCCTGCTCTCTCGGTTGCTCTTCTTGGCTTTCTTCTTCTTCTTCGACTTGGGTACCTCGTCCAGGTCGGACACAACATCCTCCGGCTCTTCTTCATCTACAAGGGAAACATGCTTACATTTTATGACTGTTATTATTAGTAGTAGTTTCAGGAGATAACTTGCTGAATGCAGCAAAGGGGGGGGGGACCACTGATGCGCGCGGCTCCAACTGGCACCACTGGGCCAACGGTTGTGCACGCGCGCACACATGCACGCCAATAAATACCAAAGCAGCACAGGTTCAAACTTTTGATTTCCTCATAAAATTTTAAAAAACGTAATCACCCAAAACATTAAATAAGGTGTCGGCAATTTGTCTTTTAAAATATATTCAATAAATAACCCCAAACTCCGGACACACTTTCCAAGTTAGCTAACTAATCTGTCATGGCGAGTGACCGGAGCAAGCCGACTACTCCCCGCTAGCTGGAGCTAGCAAAGCGGTGGAGCTCAAGTTACACAGAGATGGACCTTTCTTCGGGAAAGGGAGAGATAGAGGGAGAGAGAGAGAGGTGGAAAACAGCAAGCTTACCGTGAAGAATTGAATGCTCCTCCGCTGCTCCAAAGTCGTCCCTTTCATCTTCGCTACACGACATTTTCCCTCTCTCTGTGGGTTAATTTTATTTTTTAATTTTTATTTTGTTGCAGGGCGAATTAATCCCACGTAAACCCTCGGTCAGCGAGGGAGGAGGGAAAATGACGTGGGACTGGTTGGAGAACGGACCGGGGGTGTCCAGGAAGGGAGGGTGGAGGGGGAGTGAGTTGGGGGGGGGGGACGTTTGGTGCTGGAAGAAAAAAAAACATAACAAATAATGACACATTTCACTGGTTCAGAGCCAGCTCAGTTGAAATTATAATTACACAACTAAATTGTCCACCTGTCAAATCAAACAAGTTATGCAGGTAGACCCCCACAGAGGAGTGAATTAACTTACGGGTGACACAAAATAATCTTTATTTGAACCAAACAACCAATGCACGGTGACATGTCAGAAGGGATGATGAAAGAAAAGTTCAAGCTTTCAATCCCTGCCTTCACGTATTAAGAAACTTACTGTAGTGTGCGTGTAGTCCCGGTGCGAGGTGTGCTCCCTCTTTCGGAGCTCGATATAAAACCAGTCAGGCTGCTTCAGCGCTAAATGTTGTCCTAGAGTGCTCACTCATTAATTCCCGAGCGATATCTCTGTTTCTTTTCGTAATGACCCCAAACACGCGGCTGAGTCCCCCACTTCTAGTTCCCCCTACCTTACAGGCAGCGCTTAGCTAACATCCTCACAAACACACAAAGGGGGCAGACATCCCATAATATTCCCCCTCTCCCTCCCACACGCACGCAGGACTCTGCATAGTTACCTCGCAACGGACAGACCATAATACTCAGCCTTCCCCCACCCCCCTCTAACATGCACGCGCGCGCACGCACTCAGGGCTAGACATGCATGCACTATAGCCATGCACGTGCACACTTCTTCCCCTTTCCACTGGAAGTCCCAGCCCCCTTAGCAACCCCGTTGTCATAGTGACACCCCCCCTCCCTGCTATCCTGGACAGACCATAATATTCCAACATTGATAGCATACATCCCATAATATACAGCACCTAAAAAGACAGAAAGGTAAAGAAAAACAGATGGTCCTTGAAGGAGCACAGGACCTCTGGTGACAGACCATAATACTCAGAAGGTATCCAGGTGGACAACACTATGCAAAAATAAAGTCATAAAGCCTTCAATCTGATTCCTTTGTGATGCTCACACAGGTAGACTACATGTGATTAGGTCAAACATAGCAGGACCAGAACCCTGCAGGTATCTGAGGCCTTCTCTCGCTGCCGCTCCTTCATTATTAGTTCTGCTGACTGCTTCAAATAACCTTCCATGATCAAGCAAATCATCTTAGCCAACAGGTGTGCAGGTGCAAAAGCACACTGACACACTGGTTGGAAGCTATGCAAAATCAATTGCATAAACTACTTCTAGAAATGACAGCAACATGCTTCTGTTTGCAAACCAGCACATAATGCCGGAGCTGCACTCAAATGGACAGCATGTAAGGCTGAGGAAACTGGAAGTTTTTTTTTTTTATTTATCTACGACTTTATAAATGTTTATCCAACCTCTTGTCACATATTCACTTCACGCCAGAAGCTTTTCATATTGTGGTTTTAATGTTGCACCATAATATAAATTTTTGGCTGCTATTTTTTATAGTATAAACCAACAAGGCGTCCAAGTGATGATTTATCTTGGAAGTGTTTATTGTTCCAAATTGAAAGCCCTTTAATGTGTAACAAATGGACAGAAGAACAAAGTACTTCTGGATTTCATAACTCTCGAATCGTTTATCTTTTATGAAAAAATATGTGAGTGAACCTATTTGGCATCCCTGTGATGGCGTAGGGCTTCCTGTCATAGGGCCTTTCCAACAAATCTGCCCCACATTTGTTTTCTTAACAAACATAGACTCGCAAGCCAAAAAGCTCCAATCAGCTTAGGCTGCTGGATATAATCTCTTTAATAAAATTAGAAATGTGACTACCATATATTACCTTTCACCATAATATGCATTACTTTTATAGTAAATTTCTTTTCCCAACTTGTACTAAAAAAAATATTTCTCTCAAATTTTGATATTGATGTAAGTTTATCACTTAAATTCAAATGTACTTTTTCAGATCATTTTATCACAAACATTTTAAATAAACCTTCCATGATGCAAATTCATGTGTATAATAAACTCAACTCAACTCAACTTTATTGTCAAATGTGCTACATGGTAAACATACAACACAGATGAAATTGCAGTCCTCTCAACCCCACGGTGCATAATAAAATATAAAATATAATGAACCATAGCATAAAAAAAAAAAAAATAGAAATAAAAACCTAAGATATAAAAATAGGTATTTATTAAATAAGTTATTTATTTGAAATACATAATCATCAGGGTATGCATTTAGTATTACGGTAATAAAGTATGCTTACTCAAAATTAATACTAATGTTTGTATTTATTTGAAATACATAACGTTTATTGTTTGAATTGCATAAATAACCTGATAGAATTCCATAATAATGCTGACAATTATGTATTTAAAATGAATAAACAATATTCAGCTAAAAATATGCAAGCTTTGTGTTAAAATTACCTAAAAATAAAAAAAGTAAATGGGAATTTTTTGTAATAAAATTACATAAATATTCAAATTTGGGAGAGATATTTTTTGTGAATGTTTTTTTGAATATAAAACATCATAAAGGAGTAAAAAGGAGTTAGAAGGATTAAAAAAATACAGTCACAACTATCTAATCGATATCAACACATTCACACACTAGAGATCAACAATTTCTAAATCTTTATAAACATTTTTAAGCAAAAAAAAAAGGGAAGTAGCAATACAACACAAAATAGAATTTGAATTATTTATACACACTTAAAGGTGTACAGGTGCAGAGAGCTAGCTTGAGGCTGTAAGCATGAGTGGATTTTTGGGTCCAAGGCTACGTAAAGGTATAGAGGAGGATGGTCTTTTTCCGGGTGGATCATCAAAATAAGTGGTCCTCCTAATTGTCAATCATTCTGGTGATATATTTACGTAAGGCCGTCCCACATGCTCGTCCCCATTTTCACTTACAGGTGGTGAGTCTGAGATAGTGGAAAAATTGCAAATATTATTTTTGAAAGTGAGCTTATTGGAGCGGTGCAGACAGCAACTTTTAAACAAAGTGCGCATAAGAAGAAATGGGCTCCTGCATGCTCTCACATGCGTCTAATAGGTGTTCCCTGTAGGGAGCAGGTACAGGGTTGTGCATGTGCATTTTTTTGGAGAGGGCAGGTCTTTTAAAAATGTGCAAAAATCCTCCACTATACCTATAAATCTCTGCATTTAAATCAGATTGCTATGAAGTTAACTACTGAGCTGTTAATGTATTAAAATATTAATTCTTTTGATATATTAACAATTTTTTGTTATACAATATTTGAGATATATTTAAAGTGATTTTATAAGAAAATGTTTTGCTTGGTTGTAACATTAGTCCCTTTAAGTTATAGGATTTAATTTAAATTCATTCAATTTAATTCAATTTAATTTAAATACATTTTGGGGGGCTGGTGGGGGATTTTAAATATATTTGACTAAACAGGCAAACCTTTGGTTTGATCATTGGGGTCCTTAATGATTGATTTCAAGCCTTGTTTTGTATGTTTTTAATTAACTTTCTCAGTTTAGTTGGAGAAAATGTATATTAAGGTGGAATCTAAGATTTGAACATATCATGAACATTTTATGAAGTGTGCAGCAGGTAGATAAAAACCAATCTATATACACCCTGTTAGTTTCACACACCATAATCAGGAATTGTTTAATAAGGTTTAGATTCTGGATTCGTTAGGTATAATTAGTGCAGCAATCAAAACTCCAAAGTCCTCTTCCATCTTCCAGCTGGCCCTGCAGGTACATTGTAAGCCATTAGAATATAATTTAAAAGTTCATTTATTTCAACAATTCACTTCAATAATCCAAACCCATATAGTATATGAATGTATTAAATCAGGAATCAAGAATATTTACTTTCATTATGAAACCGTACATTTTTTTTGCAGAGACTGAAATAAAATGAAACATTTTCAGAAAAAAATTACGCACAGAGAAAAAATATGTAGTGTGTACATTGAGAAGAGTGAGTATAAGTTCTGTCAGTAAAACAGGCTGATGGTCTGTTTGACTATCAGTAGTAATATTTTTTTAAGCATTTATTTCAGTTATTTTTTTACAATCTTGCTGTACTGCTGATAAAACCCCAAATTAAGTTTCCAGATAAATGTGAATATTATATAACGTCAAATATTGGTCTACTGAAAAGTATGCTTAGGTTTTGTACAGTGTGTGAACCTGGTTGTAAGTCCTTTTACATGCATTGTTGAGGCATGGCTGCAATCAGCCTGTTGCTCCGCTGTGCTGTTCAGGAAACCCAGGATGTTTTTATAGTTTTTCTCAGCCAATTCACGCTGTTTGGTCTGGTGTCTCATCTTTCCTTTGAAAATAATTCTCTGTTTAGGTCAGGCCAGTTTGCTGGCCATTGACCATCAGTAATGCCACGGTCAGTAAAACAGGCACTTGTACCTTTGGCTATGTGCAGTAATGGACATCAGTGCAAGCCAAAAAAATGCACGATTTTCAGTTTATATCCTGGATAAGTCAGTGCAAATTCTTTAAATAAATTTACCTTGCAATCCTTACAAGAATGTGTTCTTTGCCGTCGCTTGTTTACCTTTATCTAGAACACTTTTCCCTTCCACATAACTTTCCAATATTGTTCTTCAAGCAAGGATATTGTGAAAAAAGTGTCCATATTGTGATGTGTTTTTATGAAATTCTTTTTGTAGCCTACCTTCCCTATGAAGATTATAGATGTGCATCAAATCAACATTCGTCTCCATCTCCTATTCTGTAAGCCAAAACCTAAAGAAAACACATTTTGTATTGGTTCAATGAAACTTTCTCATTTTCAGCTAGTTTATTTCAGGTGTGAATCAATAATCATTTTTAAAAAATCAAAATAATACTCATGTGTTTTACCAAGGGATCATTTTATATTTATTTAATTATTTAATAATTAATAGAATGGTATTAAATTAATGAAATAAATTAGGGTTTTCAATATATATTCCAATTATTAAAAAAAAAAACATCTGTGCACCAAAAAGTAAACAAATATAAAAGATGCTTCATAAAGTGATCTAGGGAATTGTATATTTATTTTCTGTTTACAAGCCTCAAGAATAAGTTCCACATTGTATTTGCTTGCTTATATTTTAGCTCCCATATCCCATTTCTATATACACAGATCATTTAAAAGTAGTTCTTTGTAAAGATTATTATATTTCATTTCATACACTTCACCTGCAGCATTAAAATAAAAAGAAGCTGCTGGACATGCAATCTTTATATAGACCAAGGTAAGTCAAAGATTTCGTCTCCAGGAAAGTTCCCACCTTCAGTGCCTTACTAAGGATCTTTATGTACACATTTCTGTGCAGTTTGCTTAATTAATAAATGTAACTATAGGGCTCTGGCTGTATTAACACAAAGTGATAAGCGGGGCCACATTTAAGCTTCTGGAAAACAATAAAAGTTGCACATTTTTTAATGTAAAGTTGAATTACATTAATTTTAGTCTAACCCTTTTGTCTGTCGCTATGTTGAGTTTTATTTTATGAACCTGTGCATCTGTAATAAATGTAGATTTATATATATGGGGCCAAAATAATTCTCATTAGTGTAAAATGAGTTTTAAAGTAATGTTTTTATTTTAGACAATTTTCCTTCTGACAGGAAGTGTGTAATGTGTTTAAGAGCTGCTGCAGCTAGAGGGTAGGAAGGCTTTCCAACCTCAAAAAAATGCAGCATAGATTTTCAATATACCAGTGAATACATGGTCAGCAATCATAAGAAAGGTATGACTTGATGCCACTAATATTTGAGAAAGGTATGATTTTCTTTTTTCACATATTAAATATTGATAATACCGTAGATACTTTTTTTTTTTTTTCTTCAAAACTGAGACTCCAGTCTATGAATGCCAGGGTTTGACATATTTTAGGGTTAAAAGGATTTCACTTTTAGATAAGAACAACAGATGATGCAAAACATCTTATATTACTTCAATGCAGTTTAATTTATATATTGTTTTACATTAGTCAAAGATTTAGGTCTCATTTTAAGCAACAGAAATTCCAAATTCACTCCTGATGCAACTGACATCTAATCAATCTGTCCTTTTGCATTTAACACTTGTTTAAGTCATGGCTTTATTCACTAAATGTCAAAAATATGGTCACTAATAGCAGATGCTCAAATAAGTGTTTAAAAATACCCTTTTCTTGTTCACAGAAGGTAACAAGCCCTATTTCCACGCTAAAAAAATTGCTGAAAAAGTGAAAATCTGAGGCCTTACTTTTTACTCAAGTGACCACTAGTATTCCCTGTGGTACCATTCATGCAGCTTGCATAGCAACAAAGCCTTATGCCTGGCTATTGTCTGTTACTGTTGCTTGAATGCCCCTTAGACATGCATGTGTGCGCGTGCACTTGGTTCACGTGCGGCGCCGTCACTAACACCTCATCCCACTATCTGCTCTCTATCCAGTATGCACTGCTGCCTTTCTGACTCACACAGGCCACAGCCAACCACCGCCCCCCCCAACACACCGCCATATTTCCATAACATTCATGGGTCATCCATTCCCTCTGCACCCCCCCCATTTGCACAGACAGCCTCCCTCTCTGCCACCCCCCGTTCCTTGCCTGACAACACCACCGTCCGCCATCCCATAATATTCATGCGCACAGACCACGCACGTTCACACACAGCAGTGCATTCAGCCCTTTGTTGGCAGGGATGCCTGAGCAATGAGAGTTTGCTCATGCACAGCAATCATGTCTACGCCTGATATGATTATTGCACCTGCACACAAACTGCAAAGGCAGGTGGGCCTCAAGTGCAGGGAAGTAATGAGGAGAGAGCAGAGGCTAAAGGTGATAGGTCACATTTCCCCCTCATGATAATATTCAAGTAGAAATATGCCTGTGAAGTACAGAGACACCCTGAGGCAACCATCCTGAATGAGGTCAATCATCCCTTCCATGCAGGCATGAGTCCTTGAAGGGGGATCTGTTTAGATGTTCCCCATCAATACAGCGGAAATTCTCAAAGTCTTCTTTCTTTAATAGAAGGAAACACAAGTCACCTCTGTGTATATGTCATGGCTGAAGCTTTAACAAGCATCTCTTTAGGCTCTGCGTCCTGGCTACAGTAAATTACTCCTAGACCATGTCAGCGTGATAAAACGTCTGCGAAATGGGGTAAAGATAAAGATAAAAAAGAGGGCAAGTTATTTACGAGAGAGGGGCGAAGGGATGAACATAACAGAGGCGGTGGACGTGACGGTGGCTAAGCTCATCGCCATGGTGTTGCTGTGGGAGACAACAGAGGACGTCACTTCGAGAAACAGGGGACAAAAAGGAGGGGTACGCCATGAGGAGAACCAAAAAAAGAAGGCAAAGGAGGTGAGAAGTGACCCTTCTAAGCAGATATAGACAGAGGAAAGTGTGTCTGAAAAACTGTGGAGGGAGACGATTTCTTCTGGTAAACCCTGAATAAACAGTTTTATTGTGTGGGATAAACCTATCTTATTTTTTTGTTTTTGAATTTCACATAAAATTGTGCCCTCAAATTAAGTATTCAGAAAAAAGTTAAGAAATGAATACTCCCATCAGCTCTGTCATAAAAAATGAAAGAGGCTTTTTATACAAATCTCTTATAATCTCAGAGTTTGAAAACATCCCAGTGCATCCATGGATAAATATGTCTTTTTAATTCAATCATACTGCTTGGGTCAGCATTTCAATCAGCTTCAAGTGCAAACTTTGACTAGGCCACACTGAAGCCTTCCTTTTTCCACTTCTCAGAAGTGGGCTCACTGGAAAGCTTTTGACCATTATACAAGTACTGTTGAGATTAATGTTATAAACTAATGGTTGGACGTTGTGTTTTGCTTAGGAGTAGAAGTAACAGTTTCATTAATTACACCAAGATAAAAGTCCTGTAGATTTAGAGCAGCCAGACCATTGCACTACAATCACTATGTTTCACTATCAGCATGATGACCTTTTATTTATTTTTTTAGATGTAGCAGGACATAACCTTCCATAAGCTTTCATTTTCATTTCTTCAGACAAAAGTCTGATGAGACAAAGGTTTGAAAAGGTGTGTTCTGCTGGTCATCAGCATTTTTAGCCTTGCAGTTCTTCCTTGGATATACTTAATTTCCCAATTTCTTTATTTAATTTCTGAATTTCAATCTTAATTTTGTAACTGTTAAATCTTGAAATTGAAAAATTCATTTTATTTTCTAAGGTTACACTTCAAAAGCAAATTCAATGTATTTCCCCTTAATTTAAGTATGTAAATAAGATGATTTGTCAATGGAATGAGTATTTTAACCACCAAAATAAGAATAAGAGATAATTATATAATATCCGCTTGAAATAAGACAATCGAGTTGTTTTTTATTGTTTAAAATGTAAATTGTCTTGTTCATTGGTAAAATGTCTCACTTACATCCTCAATTCAAGAAATAAAACGGTGATTTTAAGAAAGAAATACTGATTTAGATTTCATTTTTTTACAGTGTACCTTATTACCTAAACTACATATTTGAATTTGACAAATAAAGCAAAAACATAATAAATCTGAATTTCTGCAACTGATTTCTGTGGCTATTTGTTGTTGAACACAACAGAAAAAAACAGAATATAAAAATTTAAAGCTATTGTTAAAAAAAGGTATTAAAAAGCCTTATAATGTCATAAAATGCCATAAAACTGGATTTTCTTTTTCAAACAGAAGCAGAGAAACTTCTAAATCCCAGCGATATAAACAACATCCTGTGAGAATTATTCTGTCATCAGAAGCATCTGTTTTATTACCTCCTTATTTATGAACACCCCAGTCTGTACAAACAGGCCGAGGCAGACGGAAGGGAAACGACTGCATAAATTTTAAGCAAGCACAGCTATAATGACTACTGAGCTTTACATGTTTGCAAAAATAAAAAGCTACTAACATGTTGTGTTATAGGATAAGAGACAAATGAAAATTATTATTCCACCAAGATGTTTTATGCTCAAACATATTAGCGACAAACTCACTTTATTTTTATCACTTTCTCCACTCCCACTGTGACTATCTGCCCTCTCCTTACGCTGTCGCTCCTTACTATCTTGTGATTTATTTGCCTTAGTTCCAATATTTGTCGGCACTGTTTTCTTCCCCTTGTCTAAATGTCACCCCTTCTTCTAAGACAATATGGGGAGTGGGAGAGAAGAGGAACCAGGGGGCAAATGTGGAGGGGGGCATAGAGGAAGGGGGGGGACTCGTAAAATGAGCAACAAACTTTGGGAAAATTAAACATTAGGTAAGACATGTTCTCACATGGCGATATATACTGTATGAAATCAACAAAATACTGATCAGTGGATTTTGTGAGAAACTATTATTAAAACTCAAACAGGTCAGTAAATATATCTGTGGATCAGAAACTCTGATAACAAATTCATGCATGATTTGGTAAGTAATCCTGCTTTGGTTGGATTTAGTTATTTTACTATAAAATTAGAGCCTAATTCAGTGTCTAATGACATGCAAGTAGAAATCTTTACTTTACTTTTATAATTATGATCCTTTTCAAAATTTGCCCCCTCCTCTGTGCGTCAGCATCAGTCCACACCCCGGATCACGCCGCCCTCCCTCTCCCACCCTTAATGTCTTTCTCCTTTATAACCAATCACTCCCATCTCCTTTGCTCTCACACATCACTGCCGTCTCAACTAACCATGGACACATTTATTTGCAGAGGACAACATAGGAAACAAACCACATGAAAAGCATTTTTCATCGTTTTAACAATTTGAGAAGAAACATCTGCCTTTACTCTTCAACAAACCTGTGGACATAAGTCTTTTTTTACCTTATTGGTGGTGCATTAAAAAAAATAAATCTTAAAACTTAATCTGGGACATGGACATATTTTGTGTTTTCAATGGATGAGTTTGCCGTTTCTGGAAAAACCTTGTAAGTAAGCACATTTTAGAAATCTCAAAATAAACTTTGGATGAACATTATCTTCATTTTTGATTATGCCAGCTTCCTTAACAAAGGTTTATATAAAATCCTATTTATGTTCTGTGTTATTCACAGTATTTTTACCAAAATGTAACTATTTTAATTTATACATTTATTTTCTATATCTATATCCGTGTTTTTGTTTTTTGACTAGATCTCTTTCTGTAAAAGTTTAGGTTGCAGAAATTGTATATCATTTAGAATATTTTTAGGAATTCTTACATTTATATCTATATATCACATTATTCCTCAGTTATAATTAATTTAAAGGTATCCATTGATACTGATTATTTATTCATTCTTTTTAGGCAATATCCTTTTTAAAATAACATTCTTTGTAAGCAAATTTTTCTGGGTTTTCATGCTTTAGTTGTTTATTTATATGAGAAAATGGGAGTCAGTTTCTTTTTGACATAAGTAATTTAGCGTTTAACACACTTAAACTTTTCATATTGTTGCCTTCTTCAGAAAGAAATTTTCTCTGATTAAAAAAAAAAACAAAAACAAAAAAAAAATATATATATATATATATATATATATATATATATGTGTGTTGTAACAGCAGAGTATGCGAGAAAGTAAAATTTCACTGCATTTTTACTCTGAGTGTTCATATTATTTATTTATCTAATATGGAAGTGTAGCAGCATACCATGCTTGCTACCTAGCAACACGAAAGTAATAGATGCATAAATAATAATCAATAATCCCTTAATTTAGTTGACTTAAGTAATAAAATAACCAAATCTATTATCCTTATTAACAGATATGCAGGGATCATCCTCTGACTCGGGACCAAAGCATAAACCATTTCTTCCACAAACCAATTTGCACACAGCTACGACAGAGAAATTCCACGGTGGAGGTGGACAGAGTTCTGTCCAAGGACCCAGCCTGACGCACAGAGACAGACTGACAGACAGACAGTCTGATGCCAACTGTCTCACCTGTCATTCTCACTCCACCACTCCTCCTGCTGCTGCTGCTATGCACCACCCACACCACCATGGCAACCAACTGGCTGTAAGTTTAGCGTGCACTGGGAGAAAGAAAAAGAAAGAGTTTGTTTGTCATGCTATAACTTTTAAAAGATGGTGACATGTCTCTAAATCTCTTTCAGGAGCTTCCCTCTTTTTCCTTTGTCTCTCTCTGTTTGTGACCTTTCCTCTTTTCTCTCTCTCTGCAGTCATCTTTGTCCACTCTGATTACCTCCTCACTATTTTGTGTATCACACTCATTTAAACCCTCATCTTCTTTTTGAATATGCATCTTCCCCGTGTTTGCAACTCAGTCTTGAATTACAAAGTGACATTCACCACCTTTGCATTACAGCTCCCTGGCAAGGCTGCCTAGCTCCAGGGCCGTGTCTGGTGCTGCTCCATGTGCACGGCTGAGGGGGCTGACCCCGGGACAGGTGGGGGTGTGCAGGGCGCGAGGGGAGGTTATGGAGTCCGTACGCAAAGCAGCAGAAATGGTTATAGAAGAGGTAATACAAGGGAGTATATAGGCTTCACAATATGTATCAGTCGGCTTAAAGCAGATGAACCTGACAGAAAACACACTTTGTCACCCAGTGTCAACATCAGTTCAGGAATCGCCGATGGAACTGCTCCACCACCCCACGTGGGATTAATGTATTTGGAAGAGTCATGAACCAAGGTGCATACCCTAAAGATGATACCGAAACACAGGCTTACTAAGTTTAAAACATTTATTTTTTTGTGCAACTGTTGTGGATCCAGGTACTCGTGAGGCGGCCTTTGTGCATGCTCTATCTTCAGCAGCTGTAGCATTGGCTGTGACAAGAGCCTGCACCCGTGGGGAGCTGGAGAGGTGTGGCTGCGACAGGAAGGTCAGAGGCGTCAGCCCTGAAGGTGAGCTTGATCTCCATTGCTAATAATCTCCAATTTGAGTCACATAGTGCATTTCAGGGCAGGTTGTCGTTACTTTATATTGTTTTGTGTACAATAATCCGGCCTTATAGGAAATAAAAATAAGAAGGAAATGTCAAAAAAAAATTTTAAACCATGGTGGTGGCAGCATCATGCTTCTATGGGTATGGTTGTCTTCAGGAAGCTGGTAGGAGTTGTTGTGAAGATGTAGACTATGGAGCGAAATGTTGGACAATCCTTTATGAAATACTATTAGTGGCTGCAGAGTGCTAAAGATTTCAGAGGATGTTCACCTTTCGGCAACCTTAAACATACTGCAGAGCTACAACAGAAAAGTAGGACTGGGCAATTAATTGCATTTGCAATATAACTGCAGCTTAACGAAACACAATTTTTAAATCAGAGGTATTCAGTTTTGGTCACATAACATTTAATAAGAAAAAGATACTGACTTTCTAACTTCAAGTCTTTGAGTAATATGCTTTAAGAGGGTGTGCCGCCTCACAGAAGGACAAAGAGAGTTTCAGCTAGCTATTGCGACAACAGACTCTGGACAAGAAAACGTTTACCGACATAAAACATTTAAATCTTGGAGTGAAACATTTACATGTTTTATGGTTAAAGCAAAGAAAAAATCTAAATAAATCACAATATTGATCAAATGTTTTTTGCAAAATCCAGTGCATCATATTTTTTGACTTTAATATCTAAAATTTGCATATAACTATGCATTATTTTCTTTAAATGTAGTCTAAGTGCAAGTCACATAAAAGTATACATCCATTCACTGACATAAAGAACATAAAGGGATGTGAGTATTTCACAATGCAGAATACACCTGACCTGTAATAGGGTTTGCTGCATCTTTCAAAAAGATTGGTTTTCTAATTTATCATGATTTGTTTCTAAAACTTAAAATGAAACTTTTAAGGCTGCCAAGCTTATAATTTAGGATCTTTTACCTTCCAGGCTTCCAGTGGTCAGGGTGCAGTGACAACCTGTCCTATGGTGTGGCTTTCTCTCAAACCTTTGTGGATGAACCTGAGCGTGCCAAAGGGCTGTCAGCAGGGCGCCCACTCATGAACCTTCACAACAACGAGGCTGGTCGAAAGGTTTGTACTGGTAACCTTCATTTTACTTGGTTTTTTGTAACTGATTGGACCTTTAGGTTAAACTTATCTTTTCCTATATGCCATCCATAGGCTATTCTTCACAACATGCAAGTAGAGTGTAAATGTCATGGTGTCTCTGGCTCCTGTGAGTTAAAAACCTGTTGGAAGGTCATGCCCCCATTCCGACGTGTTGGTGCTGTGCTCAAGGAACGCTTTGATGGAGCCACAGAGGTATCAAAACATGCTTTCAGCTCATTTATTAACTATATATCAGGAAGATTACACTAAAACTTTATCTTTCTAGGTCAGATTAACACGTATTGGGTCCAGGACAGCTTTGCTCCCCCGTGACCCCTATGTCAAACCCCCCGCTGCCAGAGATCTTGTCTATCTAGCACCCTCTCCAGATTTCTGCCACCTTGACCCAGATAACGGCATCCCTGGTACTGCTGGAAGGAGATGTAACGGTAAACCCAAAAGAAAAACTGTTAAAATTGTAGAATTTTCGAACATATGATTACAAACTGACATTGCCATTACTTTAAACCCTCCTCAGGGACGTCCCGGTTGGCACCGGATGGTTGTGAGCTGGTGTGCTGCGGCCCTGGGTACAGAGCGGGCCGGGCTGAGGTAGTGCAGCGCTGCTCCTGCAAGTTTTCTTGGTGCTGCTCAGTCCGTTGCCAGCAGTGCAAGAACACGGTGACCATTCACACCTGCAGAGTTTGAAATGGCTTAAACAAGACTGGACAGAGTGCAATGGAAAACTTCAAAGAAGTCTGCAGAGAGACACTGTAGAAATCAAAGCAGAATACAACAGCTTTCACTCCAAATGACATTAAATGCCTCCCAAATACATTTTTTGTTTCAATAATCCACTTTCTGGTTAGCTTCCTCTGATTGGAAAGCTTTAGCAACCAACAGTAAAAAAAAAAGAAAAACAAAATAAGAGAATTATTGAATCTTTCTTCAAAACAATTCTCCAATTAAAACTGTTAAGGAGAAAATCACAGATGTGCATGCACATACAGCAACAACTTAAACGTTCACCTGACAAAGCTTTTGAAGCTGAAATTAACTGAAACTAACAGAAACACTACAGCATGTCACGCTTACATGTCTTAGCAAATCTTTGAATGTGTTCTGTATTTATGTTTGCTGTTTTATTTATTTTTTTTAGCAGTTGTGTTCAAAGTAATGGCCAGAACCGTTACCTTGGCAACACGCCACAAGCCCCATTCGCAGCATCTTGAGAAAAACGTATGATTTTAATGGTAGATAAAACATTAAAGTAAGACTAAATATTTTAATATTTATTTCTTTTGTAAATGACACTAGTATAAGTATGATAATGCTATTTGAGGTGTCCTTTATTAGAAATTAACTGACCTCATGGAGGCAACCATCCAATGCTAAACTGAGGATAGTTCACGCCTCCATGTAGCGATTAATTTTTAGTAATGGACACTTTCTGGTATTAGTAAGAGTATTATCTCTTATATATTGTATGGAAGCCTAAAAAAAAGTCTAATTGTTAAAAAAAAAGAAAATGGGATGAAGAAATTAGGGTGTACCACAATAAATGATACATCAATTTATAAATGGATGAAAACTTTTTTTTAAAGGTCTAAAGGCTGCAGTTTTATGAGGTCCAATCATTCTAGGCTAGAATACCTGCTCTTGTTGGAAGCTGGTGGATTTGTAGCAGTACTCAGTATCATTTTCTTTTTACATCCAAGCATTAGCCAAGCGATTCACAGGAAATCTAAGTCTTCCAGCCTTTCTAGCTTTAAAAAATAACAAAGCATAGAAGGAAATCAGAGTGAACAAGTCCTAAAAAAGGAAGGGGGTGGATGGGTGTAGGGATCTAGGGTGACACAAAAAAAAGCTAGATGACCAGAACTCCAAGGTTCTACATGGATTTAATAAGGTGACTATGGTGTCTTTATTAAATATATGTCAGTTAGAGAACCTCAAACCCCAAACTTGTGGTTATCATGATTTTATTTCTAAATTTCAAAAAACTGCTGTTTTAGAAAGGCCTCATATTCCTTTTTCCCCCACTATCCTCGGTTCTGTTGACAGAAAACTATTTGGATAAATTTCTCCTAACATTGTTCTGAGTGAAATGGAGAGTTTCCTCCAATAGATTTGCACTAAATGAAATAAAAGCTGCCGTGAAATCAATCCAAGTTTTACTCGCTTTTCCAGAGACCCTGGGATTATTTTGAACACAACTGTGTATCGGTCTTTCCGTCATTCATCCTCAAGCAGCAGGAAGAGCTTTTACTTATCTTGGTATCTGTATTGTTTTACACATCATCATCATGTAAATTCCTCCTGTAAACTCCTGCATATCAGATCTGTCCAAGACATCTAACAAATACAGTAGTTTACCTGAAACACAAACGTGTTTGCTATTTCTGTTTGATTGTTTCTGTGGTTGTGACATTAAGCTATAGTGAATGTATTTGGTCTTTTTTTACCCCCTTCTTCGGATCACTTCTCCAGTTTTAAAATAAGAACCACACTATTTTCAAGCAAAGTTGAAACACAACTGACATCTAAAACAGCACAGCTAAGTTTGACCCTTTCCTCGCCTCAAAACACTCTTTAACTTCACCTATGGTATTAAAACTTGCAATATATGGTTGGAATTCATCCAAAGATAAGCAGCTATTTAGCTCACATTTGTAAACCTCCTATAATTAAAATTTTAATGTAACATGTTTTCTTAAGACAAGTTATTTGCAATATTGCGGCTTTACCATCAGCAATACAACGGTCATTCACGCTGCACTGACTATGACCTAAGAACCGATCCAAAAATAAAAACCGTCATGTTAACCAAAGATTACAGCACCATCAAAGGAAGGATGCATGTATAAGGGGACAGGAGGTTTTCAAAAGAAATGTTATATTCATAACTATTTGAATCTCTATTTTTTCCCTTGATGATTATCTACAATGTATTTATCTGTAATTTATACATTTAGACAGCACATCCTGACTTTGACTTTTGACTTTGACTTGACTTTGATCCACCTGTCTGCTACTTTAGATAAACCTGTTTTAATGGCACCGAACATGGCAGGATGATGCTGAAAGATAACCTACCAGAGGCTCAGAACATTTAACGTCAGGCGTCTCCAACCCTGGTCCTCGAGATCTACCATCCAGGCCTTTGCCAAACTTCAACTTCATTCTGAAGAGGTATATGAATTAGATGTGGTGAAGAAAAGATACACTTCAAATCTGCAAGACATTAGATCTTGAGGACGAGGATTGGAGACCCCTGCTTTAGGGCAGCTACCCTTAACATTCATTCAGAGCTACAATAGAATGGTATAGAGAACATTCATGTGCTAGAGTTTGCATGGTTGAATTTCATATCTAAAATCAAATGAAGAACCCCTGGTAGGACTTAAAACACTGGTCTCCAGAATTGACATCCTCAAAAACCAATAGAGCTTAAGATATTCTGTACAGAATGATCAAAAAATTTGTCTAGATGTGCAAGGCTGCTGGGGGCATACCCTAAAAGACCTGAAGCTATGAATACACCAGGCGTCTTTATATATTGCTGACTCAGATAAGGGCGGAGGCAATCATGTGCCACACATTTCAAATTTTCTAAATTCTCCTTCAAAACAATGTGCCATTTTTGTTTTGGTCTACTGATAAAATCCCAATATAAATCATGACATTCGTGCCTAAAAACCAACCATGAGACAACTTAGCTCTGGGCTCTATACTGTATTTAAACAATAATTCCACAACCCACACACAGCTCATTTTTTTAACTTTTGATAAAAAAGGATTTTATTAAAAATATCCTCTGATTAATTACACCCAGAACATTTCTAAAAAAACTTCATCCTCTTATATCAAGTTTAAATTTTATCAAAAATATTACATCTCAATTCTTGTTTTTTACTCAAATCAATCATCATTGGTCATCTAGCAATTGAAAAAAAATCAATTAGGAAAAAATAAATTCAAGTTTACAATCAAAAAGGCTAAAAGATTTCATGGAACAGCTCATTCAATGGATATTGAAAAAAAAAACAAAAAAATAAGTAAATCCAGTTGAAAATGCATTTAGCTTTGAAGAAAGTACACAGAGATGTTTGAATAGATGGTAAATTATTTTGGTTTTTATCAGTTAAACCAATAAAGGTAGATAAAAAACAAAAAAGTACCACTGAATATTTCAGTTCTCCCTTTAAACGTCTTACCATTCTGTTCTTTTTCTTTTTCCCTACTTAAAACACAATGAGAACAAAGGGCTCTTCAAAAACGAATATTTCCTTAAACAAATAGAACACAGCATGGAATAATTACAGTAAGCATCAAGGGAAAAGGAGAGGGGACACCTGAATAGACAGAATACAGTAGTTTCTAAAAGCTTTCAGTGAAGGACAAATATTGCATGTTGGAGGCCACGTTTAAGGTTAACTCAGGAGATACAATCAGAGAGCGAGCGGTAGAAAGGAAATCTATTCTTCCCACCCCGTTTGGTTTGTCCTTATTTTCTTTCTCCCAAATAACCATCAACGTTGCTCTTGAATATTCCCTGTGATTTCGTACATCACAAGTATCTCTCATTGTTGGTATTCTCTTATAGGAGAACACATTTCCTCTTAGTTTTGATCTCAGGAGGTTCCAGAGCTGCGAGTATGGCTTCATCAAACACGTTCTTCAGTCCTCGCTGTTTTCACCAGAAAGAGGAAATCAGATTAAATGAACAAAGATGTGGCTGAAATATTAATAACATGGTGAACATTTTTCTGCAGTACCTGTGTGAGCGCAGAGCACTCCACGTATTTGACGGCCCTGAGCTCTCGTGCCAGCTTCTCCCCGCTCTCGGTGCTCAGGGGGCGCTGTTTGTTCTTAGCCAGCTTCTCAACAGTGTTGCTGTCATCCCTGAGGTCTACTTGTGTGCCCACTAACAGGAAAGGTGTACTTGGACAGTGGTGAGAAATCTCAGGAACCCACTGAGAACAAAAAGAAACAAAGACATCGAGATTGGATTTCTTTATATATATATATATATATATATATATATATATATATATATATATATATATATATATATATATATATATATATATATATATGTTTTTTTTGTGGATTATTAAAATACAAAACTCTGCACAAGTATTAGGAATAATCTGTAATTATTAGTTCTTTTTTTTTTAAGTATTAACGTTAGGGAAATAATAAGTAAGAAATAATAAGTGAATCGCCTGCAAAGTGACAGGCAAGGGGGAACCCACACACACGTACATTAAAATAAGCAATAATAGGGTAAAACACAGACTGAACTGCATGCTTAAATCAAGGCTGTAGGATGTCAAAAAAATGTCCAACAGCTCCTATTTATCAGTACGCAGAGGCCCTGTTGTCTGCTAGCTTTAGCTTTTCACTCACTAAAGATATGCAGCAAATGTGGCGATTTGATCCACTTAGAGCCCACTATCAATAGTTGACACTTGAAATGTTAAACCCTACCAAATAGTACAATCAAGCAGTCGCAGTTATGCACATATCGAAATAGTGATGGCAACTCTGACTGAAGACATGATGTAGCTCCATCTTAAATATACTGTTGAGCAAAAGAAACCCTTTTGAGTAACAAAAAAAAGATTTAATTGAGAGAAAGATAAAAGCTTTTGGATCTTCACAACTTCTTTCCTGTTTTCCGGTTTTGGAATAAACAAGCCAGACACAAGAAATGCCTTCACATCTGCAATATGCATCTGGTAGATTTGGAAGAACTTTTGCAAAAAAAGCGAAGCTAAATATTGTAAAGTAAAGCCATAATCTGCTGGAAGACAGATACTATAAAAGAATGTTTTAGATTTAATCATTAAAGATAGTATATACTCATGAACACATATACAGCTTTTAAAAATACTCCAGATTGTAACTTAATGCTAATGTCTGTTTTTCACTGTATTGCATTACATTACCTTGAGGATGTGCACACTTATGCAACCACTTTAATTTATTTTTTGACAGCAAAAAAAGATCAGGCTTGGTTTTTCAATTAGGTAATGAATATTACAGGTCATAATAAGGGTTAAAAAAAATCTGAAATGGTCTTGGTCTTATTTTCTTTTTCACAAAAGCCTGGGATGCTAACAGGGGTGTGTAAAGTATTATAAATGTACAGTGATTAAAGAGACACCCCCTACCGACTGGTGTCCTGTAATGATGGCTTGTTAACTTGTGAACAAGGATAGAAAACAAAGAGAAAATGTAAATTTCCGTTACATCCATCAGTTAAACAATTCTAACACAGGCCGTTTCAGAATTAGTCCTGTGGTTTAGCGGGTAAACGTTGTTTTTTTGCATCTCTGAGAATTTATGGACCAACTGAAGGGTTCTTAATGCTTCCAGGAAACACATATTTGAAACAGGTTCATTAGATACAAAAATATAGATCAATTTATTTCAACAGCACGATAACAGAGATCTTTCTGCACAGTTTGAGAGTCAAAAGAAGCATCTATTAAAAAAATCTAGTTTGAAGAAAGAAAATACATAAAGTAACCCTCTGATGCCATGCAGTAACTAAAACCATGCAGGCTACACATTTTAGGAGCTGTTCGGGTCAGTTTTTTTGTAATTAAACATGACCGCAACACCAGTTAGTGTTTTTTTTTTACAACACGTCACATCAATAATTAGCAAATATTTCTCAAAGGATTAAAGCTTTTTCTTACTCTTAATATCTACTATTATGTCTTTCTGTTTTCTTAGTTGTATAATGAGTTTAACTGAAAGCTTTTCAGATAACTATAAAAAAAAAACAAACACCAACCTTCTCTTTGACGTTTTCAAAAGATGACGGGGAGACGACAGAGAAACATACGAGGAAAACATCTGTTTGTGGGTAGCTGAGAGGACGCAGCCTGTCGTAATCCTCCTGACCTGAGAGAATCAAACGCAACAAGCAAAACGTCCTTTTAGTTTGAGTCAGCGGAGTTCTGCAGAATGAGAACTTTCCTAAGATGATTACCTGCTGTGTCAAAGAGGCCCAGTGTGTAGGGCTCTCCTCCGATCATCACTGTGACTGCATAATTGTCAAAAACCTTAAAGAATAAAAAGGGGATTGGGTTGAGTAAATACATTGCCGTGCACAGAGTTAATGAGTATAAGCTAGGAAGAAATATACAGAAATAGTGGTTCTAAATCTGTGAGTTTAGACGATGAGTCATTGTTAAAACGTCTTACTGTGGGCACATATTCTGAGGGAAACTTGTTCGTTGTGTAGGAGATAAGTAAGCAGGTTTTTCCAACTGCACCGTCTCCAACAACTACACATTTTATAGTCTGCATCTGTAATGAAACACAGAAAAGCATCAGCAAACAAAAAAAAGAAAGAAAAATCTAACAAAGACAGCACAATTAGCTCTGTTTTTTAATAAGGCTAATAATAGCCTTCATGTGGTCATACACCCTCAATACACCAGGGGGCACATTAACAACTACAGACAGATCCTCTAAAATTAACTGGGTAATTTGTGGGTTTCTTCATTGGGTTTATTTCAATAAGTGGTTCTTAACCTTTAAAAAACAAGTCTTCCTCCGTAAATCCACTTAGTATAATTTTATAATTATTGGTACTAATTATTTGTAGTGCTGTTCAGCTCTGAGATCTATAAATCACCTATAAGAAACATAACTTGGGAATCTATGTTTAACGGATATCTACATCTACATTTAAAATACACAGAAGGCAAATTTACTATCTAATCAGCTAATGGTAACAGAGTACACTTGTGACGCCACCATCTGTGAGTGTGAATAATTACAGATACAAGCTTTCAAATTTCACTTTAACAATTTAACATGTTCTTCCTCACATGTTTTTCTCCCCAAGCAGTAGAGACATGACCCCTCAGGAAAATAACTACTTTTAAACATTTTGACAAAATGGATTATGGAGAACAGATGATTTTCCTTAATTTGAGTCGTTTATGAACCAGAAGTGTTAGGATCAAAAACTGTTTCCTTAGCCTGACAGACGTAGATATGAGGATTTATTGGAACCAGGGGTCACAAACCTCAAAAAATGAAAGACTGTCTGACCCACAGGAATACGTTCTCCTCGCCTGTTTAAGCCACTTCACTGTGCAAACTGACAGGCCAAAGGGACTTCCTTTTCGCTCCAACAAACGTTTTCCTCCCAAAATAAGCAAAGGTAAAAACTCAGAATTATAAGTAAAAAACTATTGGTTTTGATATCATGGCTCCCAGGCAGTGTCACTGCACTTTGAACGCTTATTTCCTTTGACATTTTACTCTTAGCTGCTAGTTTCATATTAAAGTGTTAGTTTTTTTAACACTTGTCTCTTTACTTCACCAGTATCTAAATAATTACTGCTATTCCAAATGGATTAGTTAAGCAGTATAGAGTGACTAGTTCCTGCATATTTCTTTTTGAATGGATGTTTTATTAATATATTTTAGAGCGTGAATACATTTACAAATATAAAAAGCTCACTAATGTCTTTGTTAACTGTGAAATTGGATATATTGTAAAAAAAAATATTAAAAATCGCAGTATTGAATGTGAATAGATTAAAGACTAATCAATGTTATAAATGAGCCTGCAAAGTTTTTGATACATAAATATTTCTCCCTACACTCTATCCTTAATATATGGGAGTTTTAAAATCTGTTTTCCAACAGTAATGTTCAAATTAATCTCGCAGAACAAGAAAAAATAGTGGTAATATTTCCTTAAGTAGACATAAACAATATGTCAGAAATATATTCTTACTGCATTAACAGGTTGTACAAAATACAAATCACGGAGAACTACTTAAAGTGTGATTAAAGTTATATCTTTATTTAAGTAGGATTAATTTATGCCTGTTTAATGATTTAGTATCAGAAAGCCAAAAGTTGGAAATTTTCTTTTTATCATTAAAAATCTTAAACTACATTATTGTTGCAAAAAATCCTTGTCACTAAGATGACAACAACTAGATAGTATTTTCCTTATATATGCTTGCTATTTGATGAGTTTTCATTTTGTTATCCCTAATAATCATTTGTTGCACACTGCATGATTTCCTGTGATTGTGCAGAAATTTAAAAGTCATAGAACCAATTTTGAGTTATTTCAGAAGGGTATCAGAATTACAATAAAAAAAACTCAGGATTTTCCTACTTCTGCAGGTCAACTGTAAGTGCAGTTAGCTTTTTAAGGCTGTGATGATGCATTTTAAAGGATAAAACAAATAATCAGAGCTGTGGAACAAAGTGAACTGTAATGTTAGTGAGTGCCATATATCACTATTGCATTACATTTTTTCCTGATATGGTGGAGCCTTACACCTCACCTGGATACAATCAATCAATACGCTCCCAATCTTTAAGGAAATAAAAAGTGGAAACAAACTTTTTTCACACTCATCTCTTTTTTTAACCATTTTACCCCAGATTTGAAATATTATCAGGACAAATCCATATTTTGATATTACATACAAATTGTTTATATTAAAACTGTTTGGGAGCATATTTGCAAAATAAGTAAGAAAGTTTACAGACATCTGCTCAGTTCTGTACCCATGCTATTTTTTTTTTTTTTAGCATATTTCACTAAAATTTAACCATTTATAATTTCTAATCTACATACTTAAAAGATCAAATACAATAACCTGTAAAAAACATCAGAATGGTGCAACTATTCTCATAATTTGCACAATTCTGAGGTGCAAATTAAATGAAATTGATGTGTAAATGGAATGGATGCAATACGGAAGGTGCATTTATATTCTGCTTGCTAAAACCAGATTTGGCCAGTTAGATTGGTTTACACCACTTAAGACTTTCATAATCATGACACTAAACTCAAGAAGAAGAGTGGCGGCATCTTTCTGAGTACAGAAATAATAGTGAAGGACATGCAGATTAATAACAATCAATGTCATCAAAACAAAATGTTGACATGGGCAACATATGTTTTTTTTTCTCATTTAATGCAGCTGTATTTAGGTTAACTAGTGTGTCTTGATTTTACGAAAAATATTACATTTTTACACATCAGCTACCCAATATTTTTGAAGAAATTTTGCATTTTTTTCTTGTATTAACTGAAATACATGCATTAGCCGGTCCATTATCACATTTAGCAGCCATGCCTTGAGATCATGTAAAGGCTCTAGTGGCCTTTACTTTGGTAATTTTTGATAGTAGATATTACTATTAAACTGTAAAATGCTATTGACAAATGTTGTTGTAGTTTTAGTTAATACAACTAAATATTTCAAATGGCTATCGCACATTTTTAAGAACAGGAACTTTGTTAAATATACATTATTAGGTGCGTAGTCAAAGAATGGGATTGGACCAGTCCAGGTCTTAAAGCTTTAAAAAGGTGTTAAAAAACTCAATATGTTAATCCTCCCTTTCACCACATCCCAAACATGATTCATCAGACTGAGATCTGCCGATTATTCATGCCATTGGATCACTGTAAAATCCATCTAAAGCCTGAGCTGGCTGGATGATCCATCAAAAGAATATACTATGGTCATAAGGGGGTAAACAAGGTCTGAAACAAAAATAAGGTAGGCTGCAGAGTATATTCAATGCTCAGCTGGTACAGAAGGGAGGATAGCATTTTTTTATGATCCCCAAACTTTTTCTCTAGAAATTAAATGTTTTCCATTTACCGTTCAGCAGTTGAAAGGCTCAGTCCAGCCTGTCTGGCTTCAACAACTTTAAAATTTCAGGAAGTCCTCTTTTCCATCTATAACTGACTGAATGGATTGAGTTTCTGTTCATGTAGACAACATTTCTACCTAATAAAGAGGCCAGTCAGCGTATGTCTAAGCATTAACAGCAGGGGTGGAACTAGATGGGGGCCACCCTTAGCCAATCACTAGCCATCCCGTGGCCACCCCTACCAATTTTTCACCTCTAATACAGATGGTGGCAGCAGTAATACTCTCAAGTGGAATATTCGAAAGATTATTTTTTTGTGGTTAATTATACACATCAATATACTAACATCAGAGATGATAAGTACAGAATTCATGCTCTTTTCAGGAATAGATATTGTGTTATTTGGAGTAAAGAGAAAATTATGTGTCTCTGCAAGTCATCTGGGAGTCTTCAGTGAAATCAAAGACAAATAACAATTTTAATAAACTATACTTATCAAATAATCAATTTTTGCAGAAATTAATGCTTGTAAATATCAATTTTATGCTGAATGTTTATTGGTACAAGTAGGTAAGTAATAACAATGGAAAAGATTTACGCCCCAGAATTCAAAACTGAAAGTTTTATGCACTATACCTTTTATCTAGAAATGAAGGATGTTCAAATATATGCATCGAATTGTTAGAAAAGGCTGCAGGAAAATATACTTTGTCTTAATTTAGAAAATATGGATGTTTTGCTCCTTAATTTTCCTGTTAGAAAATTGTAGATTAACCATGAGATCCTGGAGCCTATCCGCTTTCAGCCACCCCTCAGTGTACATTAGTTATTGCCCAGCCACCCTTATAAAAATTTCTGGCTACGCCTCTGATTAACAGAGCACACTGTAAAAAATAAATAAAATGAAATATATATTTTTTTTCAAATGTAGTGTCTCAATCCTATAATATAATCCTACAGAAACATGAAACTATAAAAAAGGTAGATGGGTTTTCTTTTTCCTTCATCTTCAGTGTACCCATCTCTACCGTAATACTCCTAATACATTTTCTTGTAACGCTTTTGACTCCAGAAGTATTCACGCGTCTTTTAATCAGCTGTTTTCTTGATCAGTTTTGTCTCAAGTAGAAAGATATACTTCCTCCATCAGAGGCAGGGAAGAAAAAAAAAGCCTTATCAGCCTGACTCGGCTTGTTAATGCATGTGGCAACAAATACCACTTAATGTCAGACTGCGGCTTCCGCATATGTTACATACCAAAGATGCTGAAAAGCAGGGGGAGACAGCAGAAACACTGCTTATTAGCTCAGCGTCATTTAGAAGCGGATACTGCAATCACTTCCGCTAAATGAGCACAGCTCCAAGATGTGAAACTTGCTATAAACCGAAGCCTAAACATATCATATTATCAATAACACATAAAAATTAAAAGATGAAGTTAATAACCATCAGAAGCCATGGTTACAGTGATTAAAAAACAGAATAAATAAAAATACAACTTTATAACTATCTTACTTTTGACTTAACCGCAAAAGTAGAACATTGTATAATAAAAAAAAAAAACACAACACAGAGGTAATAACTCATCCAAAGTGACAAAAGTATAAATATAATGTATATGAACACAATGTAGGGCTAAACCACAGCGTAGTTTTACAAACTCAATTACTGATAAAAACATATTCACACGCTTTATCTGTGCAAATACTTTGTCCTTCTGCTAGCTCTTTATTTCAAATCCCGGACTGTACTAACCAATAAATAGCTTAATTCATTTTAATCTTATTATTTTCTTCAGCTTACCGTTTTCTACCGACAAGTTAGGCGTTGGTTTCATCCGGGTTTGAGAGTAAAATTACTTCGTGCGCAGCCGCAAATCACACACAATTGATTTAATGAAGAGGAACTGATACACTGCCCCCTGCTGGACATTCATGGGTATTATCTGCATTGTTAGTTTTTTTATGTACTAACATTTTTAGATGTTTTTATTTAAAATAATAAATTTACAAGTTATGGAATGTGTAAAAAATGAAATGTTGAGTTTTTCTGACTTAAATCATATGTTATTTGTTCAATATTTGCAACGGTGCAACAGTTAGAATCTCTCATAGAATAGGCTCCCTATAGCTCTTCAAATACATGCAAACAACTGAATGGTGAACCTGAACATAAAAACAGCATTGGTAACTGATAGGAACTAAGTTCTGGCATCATAGAGAAGACATGAGAAGGCATATATAGGGTATAACCACAGATCTGGGTAGTTTCGGTCATTTACATACATTTTAGTTTTGATAATTTTTGGCTGGTGTTACCTTAGTCTCTATTTTTTAATAGTTGAATGTTTTGTTGTCCTTTCTGGTTACTTGTTATGATGTACATTTATCTAATCAGTTTTTTTTTTAACAGTCTAATTAATATCTTTTATTTTCTTTTTTCTGATAGAAGAATATGCCCAGATACTTTTCAACGAAGGTTATCAAGATCCTCTTTTTCTATGTATGCCTCTGTCTCCTTGAACCCCGGTCGGCCTCAGCAGATGGCCCCTCACACTGAGCTTGGTTCTGCTGGAGGTTTCTTCTTGTTAAAATTGAGTTTTTCCTCTCCACTGTCACTACAAGCATGCTTAGTGTGAGGGATTGCCTTCGAGTCAGTAAGTAGATGCAATCAACTGGTTTTCCTTAGATAGAAAACTTGAATCAATTTGACTGTATGATCTTTTTGAATTGACTTTGTAAAGTGTCTTGAGATGACATGTGTTGTGAATTGACTCTATATAAATAAACTGAATTGAATCTGATGTGGCACTTCTGAACTAAAGCCCCTCAAACTCTGTAAAAGTAGTCAGTTTTATCTAAGTTTTAATGAATATTATAATAATTCCTGTTTACAGTTACTGTTTTCACTTCAGAGTGATGGTAGGACACCCCAAAAGCCCTGAACGTGCTGAATCCGACTTTGAGTGAAGTACGATAGAAAATTTTGTCAAACGACATTGTGGCGTTTATCGCTCTTGAAAGTCAATGGAGATGAACACACCTAACATAATTTTTTGCAAGGGGGCTTGCCTAGCTCCATCTGAGATAGACCCAAGGGTATTTAAGTTGAATTACTTAGCAATTCAGCGGCAATTTCATGGTTCTCAAAGGAAGTTATAAAGTAAAATACATCCGCTTTGGGGGAAAATACAGCATAAACTTGACGATTGCAAGAGAAAACAGGTAGGTTTGGAATTGCACAGTGCATTTAAAACAGGCAGGGCAGACTGGGACATAAACAGTCAATAAAACATAACAAAAAAAAAAAAACAATACTTTACCAATAATGAGTTCAGGACAGAGGAAGGATGGAATAAAATATTGATCTTCTTTCAGCCTCACAGAAAACAAAACAAGGGAAAGAAAGTGTAGCTTATCACTCACCCTGAAAAAAAAATCTTCAACTTCACCAAGACTTAATCGAGAGACTTCACCGATATTGTCTACTGATGGTGGTCAGAGTGCCCAGTGGCTCCTGTGTGCAGCAACTTCGCTTCTGTCAGTGTTCCCCAAAGAAGCTGTGGCTACATCTAGCTTGCAACCATCAGCACATTAAGGGAGGAATGACTGAAAGCACGTTGGAGTACCCTGACTTGAAAAGGTACAGGCCAATAACCATCTCGCTATTATGTTCATTAATTACCCTAACAGATCTGCTTGATTTATAGTCTCATTTTTGTAAATGCCACAACCCTGGAATTTCAATTGGTGTGAACAAATAGTTCAGAACGATCCTAACCTAGTCATTATACACTATAACTATATTGAAAATTTCTTCAATAAATACAAATATAAGAACTAATTTAAAGTTATAAATGTGAACACAAATAACAACACACATTAAAAATAGATACATTTTTAAAATATAAAGTATAGTTTTATATTCCTCTGTTGAATCCAGGGGTCTTCTGTAAAGTTTTCCAAATATATAAACAGCAGATCTTTTAGTTATCAGGCTCCTCTCCTATGGAACCAACTAACAGTTTTAGCCCATGAGGCAGACGCCCTTTTTACTTTTAAGGAACGGTTTA
>NW_015150501.1:1027557-1042013 GCF_000732505.1 Cyprinodon variegatus
ATCCTATCACAGTTCCACGCTGGAATTCACTGAGCTCCTGAGAGCGACCCATTCTTTCACAAATGTTTGTAAAAACAGTCTGCATGCCTAGGTGCTTGAATTTATACACCTGTGGCCATGGAAGTGATTGGAACACCTGATTCCAATAATTTGGATGGATGAGCAAATACTTTTGGCAATATAGTGTATATGCTCTCTCTACTTTTTCTCATCATAGTAGCTTCATCTGGTCTGTTTCGGTTTGGCTGTGCTGCTGCCATCAACACCTTTGTCTATAGATGTTGGAGCTTGGCCTGTTTTATAGTGTAGTCCTGTTTCTCTGACTGTGACTAACCATATGTGTTCTCTTTCGTTCTCTGACATGGGAGCTGGCTTGGAGCTTGTCTGCCGGGCTGTGTGTTGCCTGGACAGGGCCGCCTGTGAAGCTGGTTGACAGTCACCTTCTGTATCTCTGCATCTTTCTCTATGTGTGCCTCCGATTGATTGATGGATGGATCAATTAATTGACTTTATTGATCTCACAGTGGTGAAATTTACCGGTTACATCGGCTCAATAGTCAAAAAGAACATGAAGGTGCCAAAAGGAGTGAAACGTGCATGCGTCCACACACAGATAATATATATATATAATAGTAATTGCACATTAGATATTGCACAAGTTATTGCCGTTGTACTGTCACATTGTAGAGTCTAATGGCAGCAGGGATTAATGACCTGCGGTAGCACAACTTATTGTACAGGGTGTCATTGTCCAATCCATTTTATTATTGACGTGGACATCCAGGTATGTGAAACTATCCACAGTTTCTATGTCCTGCTCCTGGATGTTCACAGGAGAGTGAGTTAGGGGTCTGTCTCTTTGAACCCAAGTCGGACTCGGCAGACGGCCGCTCACACTGAGCCTGGTTCTGCTGGAGGTTTCTTCCTGTTTGTCACGGCCCGGCTCACATGGCTGCAACAAAAACAGGAATGTTTTTAGCCCTTCAGAGTCATGACTGAGCGTCACACAGCCCAAGATGTGCTTCCAGCAAGTGCTCCATCCGTCTGGTCCTCTCTCAGCTTGATTCTTGCCGATCGATTCCGGACGTCTGGACCCGACTGAACCCAGGACTCTGTTGTGGTCCTAGCTCTGGCAGGTCCCCTGGATCAACGCTGGTCCTCTCTAGTCGTCTCTAGAGCCACTGGTGCCCTGAGCCTCGGACACACCTGGCACTTCAATGACACCTGCTACCACGGTGACATGCACTGTGGGTGAAGGGCACTGCTTAAATACCATCCAGGTGGCCATGTAATCAAAAGAACCTTACAAAATCAAGGACCTGCATTGATAAACAATTACTGTCCACTTGCCTCACAGCAGGACTGTCATACTGTTAGGGGTGTTTTCCTCTCCACTGTCGCTACAAACATGTTGTAGGATTTGCTTTCGAGTCAATGAGTAGATGCTGGCAGCTGGCAGCTGGTTTTCCTTAGAAAACTTTTAACCAATCTGACTACATGATCTGATTGAATTGTCTCTAAAGTGCCTTAAGATGACATGTGTTGTGAATTGGTGCTATATAAATAAACTGAATAGAATCAATGAGTAGAAATTATTGATGTTAACTGGTTTAACAACAGCACATTTTAATCAGACACATTTAGAATGGGTGCGTTAAATTATAGCATATTCATACTGTAGCTGCAAACAGAAAAAACAAAGTAATATATTTGTCCTTCTAAAGTGGAAAGGAATTAGAAGGAGTTTCATAACTTCTTTCAATTTTGTATATCCATCAAATTTATAATAAATTACATCTCAGATCTTTGGCCTTGCTTCAAATAGGAATACAGAAACCCTTCGTTTTAACTTTAGGGGGTTCTAAGGCTGCTAGTATGGCCTGCTCAGAAACCATTTTAACACCTTCCTTATAAAGAGAAAGAAAAATGAAACAAAGGAGAAAGAAATGTCAGTAATGCATACAAAACTGGATTTCTTGCTGATAAATTACTAAATGTGCAGTGGAATTTTTTCTCCATACCTGTTTGACCATGGAGCACTCTACATATTTGACAGCTCCAACTTCTTGAGCCAGCTTCTTACCATCCTCTGGATAAATGGGTTGTTGTTTGTTCTTCTCCAGATTCTTAACAGTGGTTCTGTCTTCTCGCAGGTCTGTTTGGGTGCCTACTAACAGGAAAGGTGTGTGAGGACAGTGGAGAGAAATCTCAGGAACCCACTGGAAACAAGAAAACAAATAAATGCAAGATGGTGTCAGAGAAGCTTTACTCAGTTTAAGCATTGTCTTCCAGATATCTGAAGATGCTCCTGCTTTAGTTTTTTTCCTTTTGGCTGCTGCTGATTTCTTGCATGTAGATGTGAGGTAGTGTTGCAAATTACCACATCACCTTTATTTATTATGACTTTATTATTATCTATTTTGCTGCAAATTCTCAAGAAAATTATATAAGGATTTTATCTAATAAGATGAACTGACCACTTTGATGTCAAATGTTAACACTGTCTTGAAAATTGTTTTTCAGATAGAAAAACAAATGTGGGCCAAAACAACCCAAGATAAAGCAAAATGAAATTGTTCCAAAAGATTACTGCCATATAGATCCTTATAGATTAGAACAAACCCAGAAATGTACCAAGACTCTGTCACATTTTAACCTATGCCTATGAGTTATATGACTATACTGTAAAGAAATTGAATTCAATTCAGTTTATCTATATAGCGCCAATTCACAACACATATAATCTCAAGGCACTTTACAGAGACATTTCAACCAGATAATACAGTTAACTTGGTTCAAAGTTTTCTATCTAAGGAAAACCAGTTGAATACATCGACTCATTGACTCTAAGGCAATCCCTCACACCAAACATTTCAGCAGGAAGAAACCTCCAGCAGAACCAGGCACAGTGTGAGCGGTGCCGAGTAAGCATCTGCCGAGCCCTACTGGGGTTCAAGGAGACAGAAGCAGACATACAGAACGAAGCAGAGATACAAAGGAACTTGTCAACCAGCTCCACAAGCGGTCCCATACAGCAGCACAGCTGAAATTTCTCCCCAGATACAGCTACTATGAGAAAAAGCAGAGAGAGCATAACGTAAGAGATTGAACTAATAAATTGCGCAGAGTGGGAGAAAAGAGATAGAATGAAGCAGAATGATGAAAAGGGGGTCCCTTTGTCCTCCAGCATCCTAAGCATCTCAATAGTAATAGCAGCATTACGATTGAGATAGCTCAGGATAACCTGAGCAACTCTAACTATAAGCTTTATCAAAAAGGAAAGTTTTAAGCCTACCCTTAAAAGTAGACAGGGTGTCTGCTTCACAGACTTAAACTGGTAGTTGGTTCCCCAGGAGAGGAGCCTGATAACTAAAAGATCTGCCTCCCATTCTATTTTTAGAAATTCTAGGAACCACTAGTAAATGGGCAGATTGAGAGCAAAGAGTTATGTTAGGAACACAAGGAACCATCATGTCTCTGACATAAGATTAAGCTTTGCCATTTAAGCCTTTATATGTCAGAAGGAGGATTTTAAATTCTATTCTGGATTTAACAGGAAACCAATGAAGACAAGGCAGGATAGGAGAGATATGATCTTTTTTTTTTCATCAGAACTCTGGCTGCCGCAAATTATAATTCTCTGATGTGGATTTTCAGTGGAAATATTTGTTTAATCTAATCACATTTTCGTCTAACCAAGACCAACTGTCAGGATTCCTGTCTGCGTGCTTGTGTTTCTGTGTTTGTCTCCCTTCCTCCACCAGGAGGCGCCTGGTTCTAATCCGCCTCCTCACACACCTGCAGATGGTTACCTCGTTAACAGAGTGCTCTTAAGCTGCTGACTGCCACTACCTCGACGCCAGAGTGTTTGCCAGTTTTGCGTACTCTAGCTAAGCTGAGCTTTACTGAGTCAAACTGAGTTCCAGTCAACCTGAGTCTTAATCTTGTTTTTTGTCTTTGCCTCTCGGCAGTAAGTCATCCTGCAAACTGGATGTTTCGGACCTTCTCTCCCTGGAAGGAGTATCTGAGCTTCAAACTGAGCTAAAGATTTAAACTGGAGGTTTGAATCTACTTTTCCCCAAGAGATCGTTTGAGCTTCACACTGAGCAAGGGATTCATCTCCTCTACGACCCGTTCTAGTACCGCAGGAATCTGAGTGGCAGTCAGCTTCTCCGTTCACCTACAAACAACCGCATTCTGGGTAAACCCTGTTCCGCCCGCCACTGAATCAGACAAACACTGGAACAACAGCACACAGACTGGAGTCAAAGAGTCAACAACTTCTCTGGAAACGTGAGTCAGCAACCAAATCCTCCTCTTCAAGTTCACGAATCAAATTTCCCACTGAGCCTGAACTAACCGCTGTGTCTTCCCCTCACTTTTCAGTTCCAGTTGAGCAGTGTTCAGAGCAATTCTTCATTCTGCATTATCTCTTCAATAAACCTGTTAAACCTTTCCCCTGGTCTCTCTAAATTGGTTTCTCTGCATGTGGGTCCGAGCTCTTAATAAAATCATGACACCAACATCAACAAGTCTGTAGGTTCAGTCCAGGCATGGTCTACCCCTAACCCTCTCCTAAGCAGATTTATATGGATGCTACCCACCTGGAGTCCTAGATCATTGTGCCTGTCTGCAAAGAACATCAAACCACCTACCGCAATGATTACTGTCCTGTTGCTCTCATCCCAGTCATCATTAAGTGCTTTTAGAGGTTCATCCAACATCAAGACTCAAACTCCTACTAGTGTGGACAGCCTGCAGTTTCTTTACAGGGAGAACTGTTTTACAGAGAAGGCTATTTGGTTAGCACTGTTCACAGCTATGACTGATCTGCAGGACGCTATTATTGTTCAACATCAATGTTAGTCCTGCAGCTTCACAATCACAATTATCTGCATGCTACTCCCTAACTCCTAGATCAATGACTTCTTAACAGACATACTCCAGCTAGTGAGGATAGGAAAAACTTACATCTGCCTCACTTATCCTCAATGCTCTCACATCACAAGATTTGTTCGCAGTCTTTTCCTGTTGACTCGCTACTGCAATGGTTGTGAACATATCACATATTGTGCCATCTATCAATGATGGGAGTCTACAGAGAAGAAGCTCTCCATCTGTCTTAACTTCTCCTTAACAACCACGTGACCAAGGAGTTCAGAGTAGTCTAAAGGAGATTCTGAACAATGCTCTCTGCATGCATTAGGAGGTGGTGGAGCTTCTTTGAATGCAGACAGAACAGAAGTTATTGTATTTGGAGCAGAGGTCAAGTCTGGACTAATGTAATTTTAACTACAGTCTGAGGAAGTCCTCAGACTGTAGTCAAAAGCCTTTAGCTGATCCAAAATGCTGCAGCCAGAGTAATTTTTCCTCATATCTTAATTGCTATTAAATCCAGAGTCAAATTTGAACCCTGCCTTCTCATGTATAAAGCCCCAAATAACCAAGCTCTGTCTTATGTCAGAGATCTGGTCACTCCTTATGGTCCTAACAGAGCACTTATGCTCTCAATCTGCAGGTTTACTGGTGGTTCCTAGAATTTTTTAAAGTGGAATGGGAGGCAAATCATTTAGTTATCAGGCTCCTCTCTTGTGGAAACAACTACCAGTTTTAGTCCATGAGGCATACACCCTGTCTTCTTTTAATGATAGGCTTAAATCTTTCGTTTTTAATAAAGCTTTTAGTTAAAAACAGACTGATATTTGCTTAGTCCCTGATTGAGTAGATAGGTAGGTGGAGGTAGAGCATTAACACCCTGATCCGGTGGGGGAGAATTTCAGTCCAGACAGAAGTTTCTCCTTGACTCTACCATGGCCCTATTATACCTTATACCTCATCCAAAACAGTCCATTATCCTGAGCTATTTCTATATTGGTGATAAATGTTTGAGCTGCTCACATAGGGACCACTTTTCATAATTCTTCTTCATTCTATCTCTATTCTCCCACTCTGGACTATTTGTTAGTTCAACTTATAACATTACGTTCTCTCTGCTTTTTCTCATCATAGTAGCTTCATCTGGTCTGTTCCTTTTCGGCTCTGACTGCATCCTGGATTAAAATATCAGCTGTGCTGCTTCCATCGAAATTCATATTTATAATGTTGGGAGCTTGGCCTGTTTTTCAATGTAGTCCTACTTCAATGTAGTCCTACTTCTCTTACTGTAACTAAATGTATCTTATCTGTCTCTATCATCCACTGACATGGGCGCTGGCTTGGAGTTAATTTGCCTGTTTGTGTCTTTCCTCGATGGGTTCACCTGTGGAGCTGATTGACAGCTACCTTTGTATCTCTGCCTCTTTTGTATGTCTGTTTCGGTCTCCTTGAACCCCAGCCGGCCTCGGCAGATGGTTGCTCACACTGAGCCTGTGTCTGCTGGAGGTTTCTTCAATATGAGATCAATAAAAGTTCAGTTATTATTCTTCCGGTTAAAAGGACGTTTTCCTCTTCACTTTCACTACAAGCATGCTTGGTGTGAGGGATTTTTGAACAGACATTGACAAAATGCAAGCGAAAATCAACCTCCCAATTCAGTGACTGGATGCTATCAACTGGTTTTCCTTTTAACCAATCTGACTGTATTGCCTCTGTAAAGTGTCTTGGGATGACATACTGTATGTTGTGAATTGACGCTATATAAATAAACAAAATTGAATTGTATTGAATCCTTGAAACTTGTATAGGACAAGATTGTGTTCTAGTCCTTTCCTCTGCATGCATGACTGCAATGATTGTGAAGTTTGTGGACCAATGTGGTGGGCCTTATATCTATCAATGATGCGACCCCCTACAGAGAAGAGGTTCACCATCTGACTTAACTTCTCCTTAACACTTGCAAGGCGGAGGAGTTCAGAGTAGATTACAGAAGATCCAAGAAGACTGAACACTGCTTTCTGCATACATTAACAGGTGCTGGAGCAAATGGACAGTTCTCAGTATTCAAATTTCTTATATACCTCTGCTGGAATGAGAACACCTCCCATCTATTGAAGAAGGTTCAACAATGGCTCTTCTTTCTCAGAAAGCTGAAACAGACTGCTCCCTCTATTTAGCTGCTTAAACTAAGAAACTAACCTAATATGGTGAGGACAGCACAGAGGATTATGGGATGCCTTTTACCATGTAGTAGCTTATTTATGCCGCACAAAACCAGGATAGGGCCAGACCCATTTTGACAGATCCCACAAACCCAGGAAATACATTGTTTGACCCAATGTCATTGGGAAAATGTTATGGGAATAACAAGATAAAACAGACTTAAAGATATGTATTTTACTCTGGATGTTTACATCTTTTACAAGTGTTTGTGTTTTTCCTGAAAGAGTTTTTCTTTTTGTTTTTCTTCTTTAAAAATGCAAATTTTTCTTGTGGCTATTATTGATGAGAAATGGAGAGACAACAGCAGACAGAGAAAGACAGACCTAAAACCATGAAAACAAAAGCTGATACTAAGAAACCTATGGAAAAATCTGCACTTTGGTTGAACAACTCAGATATTTTCATGTTCTGATTTAAGGTCAATAATTAACTTCTGTTGAAATGCAGTTTTTCCAATGGCTAATTATAATGATAAATTTTATAATTACTATGAGAACTGAATAGATCTTATCAGTTAATTACCAGTAATTCATTACTGTATGCAGCGTTAATAGGATATTATCTGTATTATACTCTTGAACATTGATTTCACTGTAACCATTGCCCTTGATAAATGTGTTTATTACCACTGCAAGCAAAGGCACACACATACATGTATGTTTGTTTACAAGACTTATGGTGACATTTCATTTACTTAACTCATTTTATATGGCCTAACCCAGACCCTCACGCTAAGTCTAAAAATCACCAACATTTACCTGATCCTAACAAAAACCTAATTCACAAAAAACCCATTTCCGACACACAAACTTTCCTTTCAACTGAACTCCATTAATTTCTACCTTGTGGGTTCAAGGCATCAGGCCTTACAAGGAGCAGGCAGTCCTCACAATGTGCTTTATTTTCCAGAAAATGGGCCCCACATTGTATGAAATACAGGAACACACACACACATAAAATATAAATCGGTTTAGGCTTCTACACACATTTTTGACCTGCAAAAAAAAAATGCATTTGTGAACAGTGTTACTCAAATTTCAGTGTGAAAATAACTGACCTTTGTTTGAACTGTTTCAAAAGATGTTGGTACGACGACGGAGAAACATACAAGAAACACGTCTGTTTTTGTGTAGATTAGGGGAAGCAGTTGATCACAATTTTCCTGACCTGAAAGCATTAGCAAAAAGACAAATAAAAGTTGATTTTACAGAGAGAGCAATAAAACTGTGACAGAAAAGAAACTATTCAAGACAGTTACTGTACCTGTTGTGTCATATAGCTGAAGAAAGAAGGATTGTTCTCCAATCATAACTATAACTGTCTGGTTGTCAAACACCTTTGAGCACAAAGAAAGCAAGCAACATTAAAACAACTGAGAGCAGTAGCTAAATGACTGCTAATTTTATTAAATAGTTTAATCAAAGCTGGCATAGTTAAGTTTCCTTACTTTTGGCACATATTCTGAGGGATAGCGGTTTGTTGTGTATGTGACCAATAAGGATGTTTTTTGAGCTGCAATGTCTCCTAGCACTACACATTTAATTGACTGCATCTATGACAAAGAAAAAATAGAATACAGATTAAAATGACAGATACACACGTAAAAATTTCTATATTCTGACCATTGGTTTTTTAAACATGTTCATGCTGTAGTAAATTTGAAAAAATTCTCTTTTAATTCTACAGAATCCGCTGGACTGTTCAAATGCAATCATGATCAGATGTTGAAAGCATTTTTTCAAAGTTCAAATGCAAGTTGAATTAATTCTCTTTGAGGTAATGATCAAGCTTAATATCTATTACCAGATGTTGCAGTAGATCTACCTTTAGTCATTGGAATCAATATCTGGGAATAGTTTTATTCTGAAAAGGAAAACAAAAGTTAAAACAAATAGAATTGCACAATAGTTTATTTCTTACATTCATATAATGTAAAGTCGTATATTTGCAGAAAAGTATCATAAATAACAGAAAAACGTAACTTTAACATGTTTTATTTGTCAATAGATTTACTAAACTAAATGGAAAGTACAAAAATATGCAGTTTATGTTGGGATCTGGAGATCTGCAACCTTTCTCCAGCAGAGAGCGCCCTGGGTCTCCTGAGCCGAAGCCACCTGCACACCTGAGGCTGATTCATCTCATCAGGAGACCAGCTATATAAGCAGCGGCTTGACTTCCCTTCAGCGCCGGAGTGTTGACCAGTTTTGGTTAGCAGAAGCTGAGCCTCAGCCTGCACATAGAATCTCTGTCTACTCTGGAGAGTAACCCTGATTCTAACCTGCCTGTCTTCTCTGCCTCATAGGAAAACCTGATCGAAGTCTGGAGCTCTGGAGGAGCTCATGTTTGGAAACCTGCCTGCCTGCTCTGAGAAGCCAAACCTGAAGAACCTCAGCCTGCATCTCCTTGCCAGTTCTCTGGAGAGAACTAGGAGAACAATTCAAGGTCTGAACCTCACTAGCCTGAAGCCAAGCTCTGCCGCTACTAAGCTCTCTGCTGAACCCTCTGTCTCTGGACCCAACTGGTTTCCTCTCTCCACCGTTCAGTCTGAACCTCATCAGGTACAACTCAGTTTCAAACTCTGCCAAGACGTCAAGACTGTCTAGCTAACCAAACTGTCCTTCTCTACAGAGAACTCTGTGAATCCAGTCCCGGACCTGTACCAGAATCAGTGCAAACTAATAACTCTGTGTGTTTATTCAAATAAACTGTTGAACTTTTATCCAGTCTCCTGTGGTGTTCTGCATGTGGGTTAAGTCAGTAAGACCCATCATGACAGTTTATAGTGATGATGACAACACTGAACCAAACAGAGGGACACCACAACCACCCCTGAGCAGCCTAGACAAAATAACTACAAAGTAATTACACAAATGGTTCATTTTTTAGAAATGAAGAAATTAGAATATGATTAAATAAAACTTTTATTTATCTGACACAAAGGGTCACATAACCTTTTCTTTAAAGGGATCTACAGTAAATTACCTTACTCAAAAATAAAAGATGTCCAAGAGAGATGAAGATAATGTTAGAAAAATATTCCAAAATATAGCTAGAATATAAATACTGATTTAAAAAGTCAAAAAGTCTGCTTGAGTCAAAACTTCATCCTCAGCTGAGTGAGAGAAGACTGAGAGACCATAAAGGAAGCTGCAGTGAAAAATTCTAAGCCGGTTCCAAGAAAGTCAATGGGTGAGAGGCGGGGTGCACCATGGACAGGTCAGGGAGATCATTTGATTAGAGAATATGTTTCAGGTAATGAAAACCTAAAATTTTATTGTCCATCTCTTTGGAAAAATCTCCTCCAAGTAGATCAATTTCATATCAGTTTTCTTTTTATCTTTATCATTCATGAATCATTAATTAGATGTAATAACTAATAGTTTAATATTTGGAACAATTTAATAACTTATTTTAATTATGAAAAGATGAAATGTGCATGACGTTGTTTCATGTATCCGAAACCCTTTATTTATGTAATTTTTAATGAGTATATATTACATTTAAAAAAGAAATCTAAAATCATAATACATAAGAATAATTCAAAGCACCCTGTTAATTTGAAAGTCTCATGTTCTGATAATTTAATTGTCAATACAATCATAGAGAAGACAGGTAGTCACTGCGATCTTCCATTAGGACGGTATACAATAAAAAGTCTTTCAAAATAAGTTGACAATTGACAGATTACTGCATCAAAACTTGATTGGGAAAGTTGCGAGGATGGAAAAACTGTAGTAGAAAAAGTTGTGTCAGTAATAGTAACAACAGCTTTGAGAGAACTGTGAAGCAAAGGTAATTCCAGAGTTTTGGGGACAAGAATGTGAGCTGCAGCTGGATTTAGTGTTAGCAAAAACCACCAAACACAGACATATCCTACAAGTGTTGCATAAATATGCACTGATCTGTTCCCCCTATTGAAGAGAATAACATGTTATGGCTCAATCATGCTTATGGAAGAATCCAACATTTCACACAGCAGACAATGACATGAATCCTAAAGTTTGCAAAGACTGCATCATTTGGAAGGAGATTAATACATGATGACATCAACATAATTGAGCATTTTATTGATTGATTGATTGATTGATTAATCAATTGACTTTATTGATCTCAATGGAGAAATTTACTCATTACATCAGCTCAAATAGTCAAAAAGAAGAAGAAGGTACCAAAGGAATAAAAGGTGCAGGGGGGCATATACAGTGTGTCCACATATATAAAATAAATAGCGAATTTGTGGTTTTTATTTTTATGGTAAAAGTTATACAGGAGAAAGTATAATCAATGTGAATGGTGAATATTTCGGCAAGAAACCAACTGTTTGATCTGAGCTTGTCTGAATGTTTAGTAACAACATTTTCAAATACACAATTTTAAAAAAACAATAACAAATTATTGTTTTATTTTACAGCTACCAATCTTATCATGCAGACGGACTGTGTGTGCTATCTTACAAATAAATCCATTATAGATATCTGTATAATTTAAGTGAAAAAGGTTATTGGCCAAATTGTTGTGGGATGATAGGTGATACAATTCTGTCTCAAAAAGATTTTTAAACTCTACTCACCCTGTATTTCCTTGCCAGATTAAATACAAGCTCCATTCCAGTTTAAAAAATTGAACTTTGGGCTCTAATTTATGGACTTTATGTTACTTGTTGCGCAACCGCACATCATAAATGGAACAAACGCTCCACCTCTTATATCCAGCAGAGGGAGATATTTTTTATTTTTTTCCAATAGTACCATTGTGACAGTGATTATGTTTAATGGGCGCAATATTATTCATTCAAAACTAATAAAGTTCCTCTCAATAATTGATTTGTTATTCTTGTCTTTGGAATATTTACAATAAATCACAAAAAATGCAAGGATAGTGCATAGAAGCTCCAATCCAATTCATTTTTACTGTATTTGTTAGGCACTTAAAAACAAACACAGCTGACCAAAGTGCTGTACAGAAAAAAAATAATTAATTAACAAAGCAAAACATAAAAAAGTACAGATAAAAAAAAAAACAGCTAAAACATGAGTAAAAAATAATGACATTCACACAATCAAATCAATAAAATTGGGTAAAAGATAACGGGAATGAAAGGTAAAAAAGATAAAAAAGGAAATAAAGTCCCCTGTCCTGCTAGGTGTAAAAAGCCAAGGAGAAAAGATTTGTTTTGATAAGAGATTTAAAAACAGTCAGAGAAGAGGCCTGTCTGATGTGCTGAGGCAGGTCATTCCAGAACTTGAAGCTGCAACAGCTAAAGCGCAGTCCCCTGTGAGCTTCTGTTCAGTTTTAGGCTCTCTCAGGAGCAGCTGACCTGAGAGAAGGCGTGCTCCAGCATTTTGAGCCATCTGTAGGAGGCACTAACCCCCATAGAAGCCATTGCAATAATCCAGCTGAGTGGTAACAAAGGCGTTGATTACCATTTCAATGTTGGCTTGAAAGAATTTGCTTTATTTTGGCCAATCCAAAGCCTACTCATTTAATATAAAATAATAGAAATTCATTAAGCTTGAAACATTATTTGGTTAAAGGTTTTGGGCAAAGTTTAACATTATGGGTGTGCATGGATGGATGGATGGATGGATGGATGCATGCATGCATGCATATTGTCCTCATGCAAGAGGACTAATTTTAACATAAATGTGTTTATTCGGTGCATTTATGGTTAAAACAATTCAGTTCTTCATTCAGTTAAGCTACTCATGAGCAGTCTGATATTTTACTCAACTAAGAGTAGCAATATTAATACTATATTTATCAAGTAATATTTTTCACACTCCCTAAAGCTAACTTTTTCAAAAGTTACCTAATGTAACTAGCTACTACCCACCTCTATTATGATAAATTAGCCATTATGTCAAAGCAATACTTCGGTTATACCAGCTATATCTTATTATAAAAGCAATAACTATATGTAAAGTTAAAATAATGAATTTCCATAAAATACATATGTGTGTATTTGCATTCTAGTACTGCATCCCTTACAAGTATGCTTATAATAGTAATGTTTGTTTCCCTTTAAAAACAAATGTCCAATTCTTCTATTAGCTCTGCCAGTGAAAACATTTTTTGTCTTACAGGGATGTTGGTAGCCATTCTCTCTCCTTGTCATCTGAATCCATGTGCATAACCCTTTTTCTCCTTCCCACTTCCCCAAGTCACATTTGTGGTGAAAAGCAAGCATGCTATTTGGACAAATTTGTCCGTGTCCACATAGGCTTTAGATCCTTTTTTAATTTCTGCTTCTCTATGTTACCATTGCATTTTTGTAACTAATTATCAATTTTGCCATGGCATAAAAAGATGACCTCTCCAAATTTGATTACTTCTGAGATGAGCCAGATGAAAAAAAACAAACATTTGACTTAACAGGCTTTGACGAGTCATACTTTTCATCTTAAGCAGAAGAAAATGTTGTTTATTCCTTAATTTGGGTTAGAGCATCTGTCAGTCAGAATAGAAAGTCTTGGTGGTTGGTGTAATGGTTGGCTTATTGATGTTTTAATCTTTCTGAAATGCTGCTGCATTAATCCCCTGCCAGAGCCTACAAATAAAGCATGCTAAAGTTTATATAGGAGTGTTGACAATGGATTTTTGAGTCACATTTGTAAGGGTGCAATTTTCAGTGGTGTAAAATACATGCATGGGTGTAGTTCTTAAGTGTACTTCGAGGTCTTAGAAGTTTTGCTGTAGCCAAATCTTTTAAAACAACATCCTTGGGACTATTCTAGGCCCTAAAAATGAATGACCTAATTGATAAAACTGTTGTAAGGGCAGGCAATTGCTGTTAACCAGAGATACAGGTGTAGCTTGGTAGTCCCTGGCTGCTAGATTATCTGACTGACTTGTTGAAAAAGAGTGTGGCTTTGGGCAGGAGAAATATAGCACAGGTCATTGGAACAAAGGATAATACTCGGTTTGTTCTGCGAACCCAAGTTGGCTTCAGAGTCAGACCCCAAGTAGAAGTGAGGAGTGGCAGAGGTTAGATTGTTCGCAATATATCAGTGTGTTGTGAAATTATAATTTATTAAGTGCCCACCCAAGTAGAAGAAAATGCTATTTAATCAAATAATATTTGGACAGTCATATAGTTTGTGAACACAAGCCCAACTGGCTGTGTGTTAGCACAACAAATTAAAGTGTGAATTAAGCTGAGATCTTGTTCAAACAAATAATTCTGCACATAATTGCCCACTTAATTCACATCATGAATAAACTCTATTGATCTGACACTGAAGAAACTTACCTCTTTAACCCATTCCCTTGGGACAGATTCTCTGCAAATGTGGGTCTGTCTGATCAGCGCCCCCAGAACAGAGACGGTAGGAGTCTGTCTGTGGAAATCCACAAAT
>NW_015150501.1:1043552-1045817 GCF_000732505.1 Cyprinodon variegatus
TATTTTCAGGTGTTTACACCTCTAAGGAATTTCTTAGACTTTCGATTTGCTATTGATGAAAACACCTATTTTGTGACAGTGATATTGAATCGACTGAAAATATTTTCTATAAATTTGTGCAAATCTTAGTGGGATGATGTGCACTACTGGCTTTTCCCTAAAATTCCAAACTTACCTGATTTTTTTAAGAAAGACATTATTTTTTTGGATTCTGATGAAAAGAAACACAATTTGAAAGACTACTAAATGTAATAATCATTATGGGGAAGATTTTCATTCAGAAATGTTGTTTTCTTAAAGTCAAACCATCTTTCCCAACTTTTCACAAGGAACTCTGCCACTCTTCTAATCTTAAATTCATGGACTAAGAACAAGTTGCAGACCTGTATACGATAAACATTTTTTTTCTCCTTGTATGTGTATTTTATTTTATTTTTATTTTATTTTATTTTCTGTACATATGGAAGCAACCTGGGTCAGCTTCTCTAGGCTTTTCAGGTTTATATCTGATACCTTGTCTGTTATTTATGATGGTTATAATATAAAAAACAAAAACAAAGGAGAGGTAGTTGGAATGGAAAGCTGGAAATGGAAATCTTCATAAAGGAAGGTAGGGGACAACTGGCGTCTGAAACTAGTGTCTTGTATTGGCATAGAGGCTCATTAGAGAAGATTATCCCAACAATATTAATAAGGATTTCAAAATGTGTTTAAATGCTTTATATAGATCCACTGGTATAAATGCTTTCTAAGCCTCACTGAAGTTGGTACCTATTGTTTAGAGAATAGGCTTACATTTTCTTACTACAAAAATAAAGAAGTATATCTTTTCAGAAACACCAGAATCTTCCTCCTCATCCTGAATTAGTTAAAGAGGCTATTTGTCAGTGCTAGCTTACTTCTATTTGTGTTGACATTCCAGTATATTTAATTCATCATAATGTTTTCATCTTCAGTCGAACTACAATAGCGTTATATTACCCATGCATGGTATATGTGGGTGACTTCCATCTGTTTTTAATCTGATTGTTTGTTTGTGTTTCATTATAGAACCTTATAAGCCATGATGTATGGATCTGCTCTCACTCCTGGGCCTGGTAAGGGAAAAGACAGGCCAACTGACGAGAGGATCCAATCTCAGAAACCTGAGCAGAAAGATGAAGCTGTTATCGCTGGTGACAGTAGTTTGGCCCTGAGGGACAATAAGCTGCTCCCGGAAGAGGATATAGAGGATATAGTGAGACAGATAATGGACGAGCTGCTAAGCAATGTAATGGAAAGGTGTTATGAATTAGACATTAAAAGACAGGTAACAATTCATATTGTTTCAGTACAACCAGTCAGCAACTTAATCTTAACAATACATCTAATACTTGCTTAAAGGTTTTTTTTTTTTGCTCTTTTTCATTAAGCTTGTACCCTACACTTTATACTGGGCCAAGAACTACCTCATAAACTCTGTTGAGAGCCAAATCCAACACTTGGATGAAGGGGAGATGCCAGAAGAGTTGTGTGAAACAGAAGACTGTGAGCCTCTGCCAGCTATTCCAGATTGCTGTGCCCAAAGATGTGTGCCAACAATATATGTAGGAACTTATTTCACCTCCCAGCAGGTACAGCGCTATCTGTGAAACTGTTCTTTGGTTCTGTTTTACAAAAACTCTTATAAAATTACACCTTTATTTACATTTCCAAGATTTAGTGGATCTGAAAATAATCTCTAGTCTAATTTTACATTCTGTGACACTACAGCACTTAGCTTCACCGTATTCATGTGGATTTAGTGTGATAGACCACACAAACTAAAACATTGTGGAGCTTAAGAGTAATTTAAATGTATTTTATTTCACAAAAGAAATGTATATCTTTGGTTTTACCTGTCTTTTCTTTGATGCCTTAAAATAAAACATTTTGCACACAAGTATCTTTTAGAAATATTCGGATTAGTGAATAAATGTGACCTGTTGTAATTACACATCCAGCTGTTCTGTGAAGGCCTGTGAAGTTTTTTAGAGAATAGAGTTAATGGATAAACAACATCATAAAGATCAAGGAACACAACTGAAAGGTCAGTGATATATAAAGTTGCGAAAAAAGGATTAGGAAAAGAGCCGTCATAGAACTACCGTATTTTCACAACCATAAGGCGCACCGTACCAAAAGGCGCAGTCTCAGTTATGTGTGCCTTTTCTGTATTTAACACACACATAAGGCGCACCGGACTATAGGGCGCGTTTTTTATATACAGGTTGATGTCCTCTACTA
>NW_015150501.1:1047277-1050294 GCF_000732505.1 Cyprinodon variegatus
GCATCAACCATTGACTTTGCATGTAAACTCGCTGCTTCTGCTGCGTCCGGTTGAGCGGTTGAAGTTCCTTTGTCAGATCTCCCGCAATAAGCACAGCGTTAATTTGTTTCACCATGTTTTTCACATCAGCTGTGAGATGGGCACGCACAGAGTCACAGATTAACAGCGATGGTGATGAGTGGAAAAAAAACACCTGGTCTCCTTACATTCACCTCCCTCAGCCACTCTTTCATCATCTCCTCAATGAGGTGGTCTCAAAAGTCGCAGTTACAACACACATAGGGCATATCGCACCAAAGGGCGCACCGCACATTTTGAAGGGAAAAAAAGACGTTTATGTGCGCCTTATAGTCGTGAAAATACGGTAAATAAAATTCCTGTTGGCCTTTTTCAACAAGTCAGAAGGAACCATGAAAGGTGAAACCAGAATTAAATGTCTTAGCCGACATGTAGATGACAGAAATTTGGCATTGCCTGTTCCCCTAAAAACTCACTCCCTACAGTAAAAGGAGTCGTCAGGGAGGAAGAAGAGGCTGTGTAGAGTTGATAAGAATTTGCAAATTGGGCAATCCTGGGGGCTAGGAAATCTTAAAAAGGATGTAGCTTTACCTTTCAACCGTAAAATGATTCAAAATCCAGGGCGACCACAGAACAGTTTAGATAAAGCAAGCAGCGCTAGAGTTGATTCCTTCCTGCAATCATCTCAATTCTCATCACCATGCAGATGCCAAAACATTGCACCTGTTAAACCAGGCCAACAACGACCCTAACGACTCCTCATTACAGAGGCATGGGCCGGTTTTGGGTTAATTTTCAGGCCAACGACGAACTAAACTTCTCCCCATTACAAAGGGGTTGACCTGTTTCAGTTCAATTTGCATATTTTCCAAGTCATAACAAAGCTTTTGTTGGGCTACCCTATAAAACCTGGAACTCAACACTACTTCAGACATTTTGTATTGTTAGGTTTATTATTTATACATCATGTGCATTATTATTCTGTTAGCCAGATTAGACAGAGTAGAAGGCCTTCCTTCACATTGTGGATGTCACTGGGTGTACGGAGGTCATCTAATCAGGACAGCCTTCGTGTCTTTAAAAGTACACAGGATATGGGCACATCTTGGAGCCGGTCTGATAGAGGGGAGCTATCTGTAACCCTGAGACAGAGAAGCAAGCTGCATATGGGTCAGGGCATTGATGTCGTGTCAGTTTCTGATACGGACAGCTAAGCATCCACATGATTTAGCACATAGACTCATAAGGTATAAGAAGCAGGAGATGACCTTGTTCGAGGCTCAATTTTTGCCGGACGCTCGCGGACGTGATTTTTGAGCCCACAGCTGTGCAAGCTCCAAGCATTTTTCTCTGTCGTGTAACGACCTGATCTGGAATAAACTGTTAGTTTTTACTCCTGATTTATAGTCATTTTTATATGGTTTTACCCAGTTTGAGTTAAGAGTAGTAAATAACTTGCTCCCAGGAAAAGGACCGTGAGGAAGCCCCCGAGGCGCAACGGCTTTTTTAGGGGTCATAACATCCTCATTTTAATAGTATTGAGAAAGCTTTCTGGATGGGAAGTGAAACATCTTCAAACTTGGAAAAAAAAAAGTCCAGGGGTTTGTTTTTAACTTTTTTTGGAATAGATAAAGCAAACTTCATTGGTTAGAATTGTCTAGTTAAAATCCAAATTCAACGTAGAATCACAGTCTCTGCCCAAACTGGCTGAGTTTGAGCATTCTGGAAAAGACCAAACCTAGAAAAACAGCAATTTTTCAGATTATTTTATACATATCCTGAAACTGATGTGCCATTTTCCTTCCATTTCACTCTTATCCATTACTTTATATTGGCATGCGACATAAAGTCCAAATAACATGACTTTGGGGGATGTTGTGACAAAATGATTATATCTCTCTTTCAGGTCATCAGTGACAAGGTTCCAGCCCAGACAGAGCCAGGTCTCTTAAAACAATCCGAAGCTGTTTTCTCAAGAGACTGTGCTCCTAAGCAGGAGGAAAGTGAAAGAAAACCCAGAAAAGAAGAACTTGACTCCTCTTTTGATGTGACCGGTACATGTCCCCCAGCAACTCCTCACCGAAAGAAGACCCCTCAAGTGAATAAAGGCCCCAAATATGCTCCGAGAAAACAACTGACAAAAGCTGTCAGTTCAACAGAGAAAATTGATGTAGGGGTGAAAGATAAAAACAGAGAAAGTGTTGCTTGTAAAGATGAGACTGCACCAAGATATCCCCCAAAAGAGCCTCAACCAATACCAAAGCTGGATCCACGGAGTTTGCCTCGACACCGTACTGTTCTGCAATATGAGGTTTTAGACGACGACCCATCAAAACCCAGACCAAGAAAAACTGGACCAAAATCAAACAAGTAGCAAACTGGGAGCTCCCTCAGAAAACCTTGTTTCTAAGAATTTCTGGGGAAATCTAGAATCTCAACTAGAAAGGTTTTTGAAGAAAAACTGACGACAGCCATGTTGCCCTTGATCCGCCACCTCTAGTCAACAATACACAATACCAGACTTAAGATTGAAGGATGCATATGTCTGTAATGCATACAAAGCAACACTCTAATTCAGTAATGTAGTAAGTTTATTTCCCATGACATTGCATATTATTATAGTGTTATGTTGACTGACAAGTCTGTACATATACGCCCTAAGACTAAATGTTTCACCTTAAAACATTAATTTTACTCGTTTCAAGAACTTTAAAGAATAAAAAAACACAAAAAAAAACAAAGATTGCTCCTGCAAATTATTGACAGCTTGAATTCTTACACACTGCCTTAAAATGACAGATTTTTGATATATTAAAAAGATCCTAAGATCCTGATAAATTGTTTCAACACTTTCTAACAAAACTGAAATGTAGCCAACTGTATTTTAAACAATTTAAACCAAACACATTTTTTGATGGATAAAAGGATAAATGCCAACTTTCCCTTGATAGCGGGCTGTCAGGAGCCAAACCAAAATATTTTCGAATCTGCAGAAATTC
>NW_015150501.1:1051353-1066632 GCF_000732505.1 Cyprinodon variegatus
GTGGGAAAAATTGCAGGGGGGAATATAAAAAAAGTCAAATCAACCAAAACTTTTACAACCCCCAGGGGGTCACGGACCTCCTGTTGAAGACCTCCATTGTAAAGGGTTCCTTGGCAAAGGACTATATTTTGGTGTTATCTGCTGTGCAGCCGCACAGTGCTCAGGATATGCGTGTAGAAACAAAATAACCTCCACTGTATTGCCCCGTATGGGAAAGAATCATTCTGGCATATCTACATAAACCAAAACCCCCATAGCCCTCAAATTGAGTTTTCACAGTCCTGCAGTCCAAAAGAAGATTCTGCTGCAAAACAAAATAAAACAGCACAGCCAGGTAATAACCTTTTCATATTTAGATGTTTATATATTTCCTTATTATTTTGTAGACTTACCTTTTAAGTGCATGCCTAATATGGTTTAGGGTATATTTCTAAAAGTTTTATCGAACAGTTTGTTGGAAATTTGGCCAATTCCTCCAAACGGGTGGCCTTGCTTATACACAGCACTACCCATAAATCCAGTGCCTTATTATGGCCCTAAGCAATAATTTATAGTCATCGTTAGTTTGGAGGATCCATTCTGGCCTAGGCTTTGACTTCCTGTCAAATATTTTTAAATGATAATTAAATATTTCAACATTATTATCTCTGCAGACCGAACTGCAACAAACAATTAGGCCTGCAGAGAGGATTATCAGGGCTGAACTTCCTCATTTTCAAGACATGTACAGGTCTAGTGTCAGGAAAAAGATAGCTAGATTCCTTGGACAGAGTGGAATCTGGGTCTTTCTGTTAATTTTATAGTCATTTCTTCTTCCTCACTGATCAGCCTTTCGTTTTATGTTTTTTATGCTTGGGAGTACCGTAATTGTTTGAACCAACATTTGTGCCTCCCATAGGTATATGGAAAATCTACCTACTAGCAACATAACATGTGGATATCCAAAATAAGAAGTATACATCTACTTATTCTATTATTTTGCAAATATAAAACAAATATGTATAAAACATTAAAATTTAGTAAGATGCCATTAAGGAAATGACTATTATATTATATTTATTTATATAGTTTGTGAAGGTATCTGGTTTGGAACTGTATAAATAGATGAAATTGAATGATGCATTGTTGATTTGAATCTGATCTGAAGTTGACAGTGGCATGCTTAGATTTAACCATGTTGCAATGGATTTAAACGAGACTGAATGGACTGCAAAAAATAGTATTTAACTCAGGGGGTGGAGCTAGATGGGGGGGCCAGGGGTGGCCACCCCTACCATTTTTCCCCCTCTAATGCAGATGGTTGCAGCAGTAAAACTCTCAAGTGAAATACTTAAAACATTTTAATTTTTTGTGGCTAATTACACACATAAAAATGCTCACATCAGAGATGATAAGTACAGAATTCATGCTCTTTTCAGAACTAGATTTTGTGTTCTATGGGGTAAAGAGAAAATTATGTGTCTCTCCAAGTCATCTAGGAGTCTTCAGTGAAATCAAAGAGAATAACAATTTTCATAAAAACTTATCAAATAATCAATTTATGTAGATATTAGTGCTTGTAAGTATCAATTTTATGCAGAATGGTTATTAATACTAGAACGTAAGTAATGACAATAGAAAAGATTTATGCCTCAAAACTGAAAGAGTTTTATCCACAATACCTTTTATCTAGAAATGATGGATGTTGAAATATATGCATCTATTTGTTAGCAAAGGCTGTAGGAATGTATAGTTTGTCTTTATTTAGAAAATATGGATGTTTTGCTCATTGATTTTCCTGTTGGAACACTGTAGATTGACGCTGAGGTTCTGGTGTCTATCTGCTTCCGGCCACCCCTCATTGTACATTAGTTTTTGCCTGGCCACCCTTATAAAAATTTTCTGGCTACGCCTCTGATTTAACTTACTGAAATTGTCTGTAAAATGAAAAACTGTGATGTTAGACATAGACAACTGAACTGCAATTAACTTGCTGTGAAGAAGGCATTTGTACAGCATTGTAGTGAGTTTGTTAATATTTTTTTTTCTTTTCTTTTTTTAACAGAGGAGATCCAATGGTTTTTCTGCAATCTTCTACAAAAAAGATGTTAATAATTTGGTAAGTTATTTTGAAAGTTTTTAGTGAACACATTTACTTTGAAAAGTACAGGAAGTCACGCTCTTAAGCTTCGATTGTAGCTTGTTAGCAGCGGTGTTTTCCTTTGTTAAGGGACGGACTTCCGTCTTTCAATGTTTGCTCCAGGTTTCTGGAATTTACCGTCTAGTGATATTTCCAGATAGAAACCTCACTGGTACACAGACACGGTTGTCGCGTTGTTGGGGGTTTTTCGCATGAGGCAGGTGGACTAAAAGTCCAACAGTTTAGTCTGAACTGAAACTGTCACTGTTTTTAACGCCTCTTTAACTGAAGCTAGCTGGCTAGCATTAGCCAGCTGAGTTAAACCGCTTAGCATGTTTCGCTTCTTGAGTGACGCCGAGGACGATCCATTCATGATGTAAGTATTTGCTTTCGGTGCATATGGTCGGGACGATGTCATGTCTGTTTTTTCTGTGCATTATCAGCCTAGAAGAGCTACATTTCCAGCGCACTGCAGAAGGTAGCCTGTCATTCGTTATTGTACCCAGCTGTGGTGGGGCCCTGTAGCGGTCCACCATATTGGATAGACAATAAAGCGAGAAAATAATTAAATAAATACACAAGAACTATCAGTTCCCAAAGGTATTGTATTAAAATTCCCGCTGCAGTGATTGCTGATCAATGCTATGTTTTCTGTTGCCTCCTCTGTAATCACCAAATCCGTTTGTGAGCCCAATGCAGCACATTTCTAGTATTTTCTAGGCATTTCTTGCCCAGCATATTTACATCAACACGTCACACTGTGTTCGACAAAATATACAATAAAATGGAAATATGCTAAGCATGCTGGAAAAATATAATTTCTGGAAAAACTAAATGTTGTTTATTATTGGTTTTAAAACCTTGCATCAAAAGCAATATTTTTAAACTGCCTCGATGAGGCAGCAGAGCCATTATATCTGGATAGTTGATCTTAAGGACGTAAATAATGCAAATGAAATAGTTTTAAAATCTGATTAATATGAGTTATTTGATTTAAATACACCCTACCATGTTTGATGGAGTATCATAAGCTTGAAGATGTGTCTAATCTCTAATGGTGATGCCACTGAGGCCCGAGGGCAGATGTCATTGAGAGGACGTGTTAAAGGCTTAAGGTAAAAAAAAAAAAACGAAAAAATATTGGCTTTCTTTAATCATGCCAATACAGACCTTTCTTCCTTTACAGGGGTATGAGAGTTTCTGAGCAGCTGATTGGCTAATTTGATTAGTTTTGTCGTTATAGATTTGGAACATTCACAACAAGAATGTTATCTATTTATGCTACTTTATTAGTTTAGTAGCCTTCTTTGTTGTGTTAATTGTACTTGTCTAACCGTTGAACTCCTTTCTTTCAGGGATCCATTTGCTGCCCACAGACAGCAGATGAGGAGTATGTTTGGACCGTTCGCCATGGATCCATTTGCTCTTGCTCCCCAGATTCAGCCGCATCGTGCTGCACGCAGACAGGTAATGGGCTGTTCGGTCCATAATATTGTCTAATATCCAAATTAGTATTTGTCTTGTTTTATTTTGGGCTTAATTGGGAATTTCTTTCTAGGCGGGTCCCCTTGTTCCCTTTGGCATGATGGGAATGGTGAGCAGCTGATGTTTTTACTCTAATAATGCATTTTTTTAATAGCTTCATGTAAGTTATTGCTCTATTATAAAAAAGCTTTTTAAAGCTTCGGCTTTGCTAAAGTTATTCAGATATTTGGCCCCCTTTTTACGTCTATTTGAAATGCATTTCTTATTATTTTAACTTGATTTATATCTATATGTTTTTAGCACATTTGTGGTATTTTGTATACTAAAATTGGTCTTGCTTAAAAATGTAGAGTTCATTAGCTCCTGTTTTTTGTGAACCAGAAATGAACTCGTATATCAGAGCTGAAAAACATCAACTTGAGTTGACAGAATTATATTTTACTTGCTTAAGATATTAGTTCACTTAAAATGGATGTAGGGCTTGACAATATCACTATAACTTATATCACTATATATTTCTAAATTCAGTCCATACAATATAATTTCTGTATTTATATAAACAAAATAAAAGCCTCAGAGAGACTACTAAAGAATGTCCACAGCAGATGCCTGTACAAACGTATGACAAGTTTTCTTTGTAAAACTCATTCAATATAACATTTTAAAAATATTTGCCTATTAAGGATATAAAACCAGGAACGTCAGTCAATGACAAATGCTGTAATCATAGACTGGAATGTATATGAAATATTGGACATGTCCTGTCGCTGTTATTGAATAAAATTCTATGCAATGAATATTGATATTGAATTATTGTCCATTACTAATTGGAAGTAAGTTATTTGTTGACTATGCCGTAGTCGTTTTCTGCTAAGTAAGTCAGCTTTACATGTATTTTCCTACTGAAGCTTGCTGAAACCATATTTTTTCCAGAAAACTCAACATTCAAGGCTCTTCTCAATATTTGCAGGGAGGAGGATTCATGGACATGTTTGGCATGATGGGAGAAATGATGGGAAACATGGTAAGAAGCTCTGTCAAAGGGATAAACCACCCCTATGTCTAAACTACACAAGTTTTCATCATGTTTTTTAATAAGTTCTTCATTATGTTTCTTCTCATAGGAAAGAATGACTGGATCACCGAACTGTCAAACATTTTCGTCTTCAACAGTGATCTCGTATTCCTCCTCAGACCCGGGAGCTCCTAAAGTTTATCAGCAGACAAGTCAAACAAGAACAGGCCCTGGAGGAGTAAGAATATAATAAAATTTTTGAGACGTTTATCAGGATTGGTGTTATATTACCATATTCACTTGGCTGAACAGTGGGCCTTGGTGTGTTTATTTAAGCATGGTCATCCCCTGGCTTCACTGACTTATTGAAAACCACTAACTGTACTGACAGTGAGCAGATCTAGAGCTGTATAAATGTGTGCTATAGTGGTTCATTGAGAGTGCAGTCCATAGGATTGTTTTGTAAACTCTTTCTTTTCACTGTTTCTCTCAGATCCGTGAGACACGGCAGTCAATGAGAGACAGTGAGAGCGGCCTGGAGCGTCTTGCCATAGGCCATCACATCGGGGAGCGAGCACACATACTGGAGCGCTCTCGAAATAGGCGCACTGGGGATCGAGAGGAACGGCAGGACTTCATTAACCTTGATGAGAGTGAGTATCAAAAGTTACTTCATAATACGGGCTTCTGTTTGACAGTTAGCAGTATGCTAGAACGGAAAACTCAACAAGGCAAACAAGTGTTAAAATAAGTATATGCAGTACTGCAATATTTTAAACCCGGCATCTTTATTAGGTGAGGCTGCAGCGTTTGATGAGGAATGGAGGAGGGAGGCAGGAAGGTATGGTCCCCACCATGGCCGTGCACTGGAGTATGGTCAGGATCCGCGTGGAGGAGGACAGCAGTTGGCCCTTCCTGCCCCTTCCAGCTCAACACCCCCCCATCGACATGAGTCTCCCCGACATCGCCAGCATCACACACGTCCCCGTTATGATTGGTGAGAAGGTAAGGTCAACCTAACTACGGTTTTATTCAGCCATTGAAATGGCTCTCAATATTTTCTGGTTATGAGCTGTCTATCTCAGGTGCATTTTTTTCTTGTTTTATATTTCAAGATGCATATTAGCCAGTATTATTAAATTCTGTTTTTGTTTTTCAAGCAATTTTAAAAGCCTTTAGGCTGTTGGTATTCTTGGAAAATAGTGTTCTATTTACACCTCTTTAGAGCTTTGTATAATTCATAGTGTCACGGGGTTTTTTACGCTCTGTTACAACTTATTTTACAGACTTATTCCTAAACTTTTATTTAAGAACACATTATCACATGGAGAGAGTATTTTTGATAAGATTTGTAATTTTTATTCCTAAAAAGTTGTTAATCCAGTGTTATTTTTTTTTAGTTTTGCAAAAAAAATTTGTTACATACAAGTCTACCTGTTTTTGGGTGTTTTCTCTTTTCCATCTACTAATCCACTGGAGCTCACTCAGGTTTAAAAAGCAGTTACTGTAGATCAACATCTATTTTAATTCTTTTTCCAGATATAACCAGTTGGTTTGAAGCTACTTTTCTGTAGTCTTGGGTTTGTGTTTCAGTTCATTATCTTGTTGTCCTCATAGTTATGCATGTGTCCCTGCAACAGGAGGTTTCTCAGTTGTTATGGTTTCATCAGAGGTCAAAATGCGTTGTTAATATTCACGTTTCAATTTTGTAGAAAATGTTCAACTATAGAGCTAAGTGTAAGATTTCAGTATTTTTCTTTATAAATATAGCATTGTTGTGTTGTATCAGACATGTACCTATTTGTAGAGCTGCAGATTATTGGTACAAGTGCTTGTGAAAATGTTGAATAAATTAATCTGTGAGGTTAGACTTTTCATCCTGCTGTTGTTTATGTGGGAAAAGTACAAACGGAAATGATCTTCCTTTTTTTGTCCATGTTGACCAATAGCCATTTGTTTTCACTAAACACTTTGGAGACAAGAAATGTATGATAAACTGTATCATGATAACAAATGTCTAACATTTTGGTAAACTGGAAAAGGAGCCTTTGCAAATGGGGCTAGTTCATTTGGATATTGAATGAGATGGTATGTGGGAGAGAATTCCAGTTAAGGAATCTATGATTGCAGGAAACATTTTATTGGCTTTTGCTTTTGTGGCGTATTCACTTGGAAGGATTTTCAACTGGGCTTTGTTAAAATGCAAGACAAAGCAATGAAACTATTATCTTAGTAGTTTACATACTTGTGTTCAGAAATTGCTTTAATAAGATCTATATTTATTGAATAATTTAGCAATTTTATGACAAGCCCACAATAATAATGCTGATAATTTTTAGTCAGAAAAGCTGAAATGCCCCAATCATCCTTAAATCCATTACCAGTTTTAACATTCTGTTGATCAGTATGAAAATAGCTTTAAGGTTTGTTTCTATTAAAGGTCAAATATTGAGTATCTAAGCTTGAGTCTGGGTAATTATGGGACTGGATATTAAAAATGTATAGGAAGTAACCCTGATCTAATGTTATGTCTCCTTGGCGCTCTGTCTCTACAGGTGTACCACTTTGCAAGGAAGCAGATGGAAGGAACTGAGGGAGCGCTTCCCCCGAAGCTGTGAAACACACCGAAGACGGAGCTGCCCGTCATTAATGTTTGATATGACTGGACTGTCTAAACATGTGCAACATATTTTACACACAGGATCAACGAAATAAAACATTCTCAATGGCTACATTTACAGATCAATTTCTGTACTGTTACATAGAGCTATACGGACACCCCTGTGTAAATGTGGGTGAAACCACACTCACTTTATATATAAATATATACTCATTCTCAAAACTTGACATGTCATTACCTACTGCACTTCGCTGCTGCAGTATTCAGTCATTCTGCTGTACAGTCCATTTTATGTTTGTGAGGGCACTAGTGTGTCTGTGAATTGTATACTGTTACCTGATTAATCTAACTAAATAAAAGTTCATTAAACATTGTTAGATAATTAACAATGTCTCTCTTGTGATATTTTGCTTTGCAAAGTTTTAAACGTATAAATCTGGTGACAGTTGTTAAAAGTCCCCCCCTTTTTTTTTCTTTTTTTTTTAAAGGTTTCATTTGTGCTGCTTTGCAAAAGTGTTACAGATTCTTGAAGTTGCTCTTCTTTTTGTCACTTTGCTGCAGTGATAGACCAACACAGGTGGTCCAAGTATATCGGGATATGGAAGGAAAACTATGCACAAAAAAGAAATCTTGAAAGTGACGTCCAATTGTTTTATGCCACAATTACTCCATCCTTTGTAGAGCTACCTTCACTGAAATCACAGCAAGTGTTTTGTGGTATGAATATAGCTTTGCACATCTGTAAACTCAAGTGTTTTTAGTCCAATTTTTCAAAATGTATCAAACTCTGATTGGTTGACTGCCTCTAATTAAACCTAAGGTTTTAGAGAGCACCTATATCTGCAATAAAAATATATATTGGCGGACTTCATATTTTGGCTTCCGAAGGCAGATGGTTGCACTGTTTTTTTTTTTTTTTTTTTTATTTAGTAGTACCAAAATAAAGTGGTCAGACTAGAAATGCATGCAATGCAATTTTCTTAACTTTGCAATTAACTACTCTGGTTGATCATGTCAAATCTGTACATGTTAAATTTTGTTGTGATGCAAGAAAACCTTCAACAGAACATAGAGAAGTATAATTTTCTGTCAAAAATCTAGTACGGTGGGCTCGCATCCTGCCTCCTGCTGAGCTCTCTGTTTCTTTAACTACCTCTGTGGCTATTTTTAAACGTTCCTTGCAGCAGCTGCAGCTCCTGTCACCTGTCTACCTGTCTCCTTTCATCCGCGTTGTTACATCTCCAATGTTCCCTGACAACATGACCCACTTTGTGCACAGATCTGTCTTACAAGGTTTACTTTGTTGTGATGTCTGCTGCATGTCTTTGAGACAGCGATTTGTTTCCTTTTTCTTTCCCTACTCATCCAGACTAGGATGTACCGTAGTCATTTCTGGACTTGACAGCAAGAAAAAAAAAAGCCTGTGTATTTGTTTGTTTTTCACGTCAGAAAATGTCCAGGGATGAAATAAAAGAGAATGTCTGTTAAATAAGACCATATCTTCATTGTAAATAAAATAAAAAATCCATGCAATTCCAGCCATACCATTCCGTCTTTCATCTCTCTCCTTGTATTGCAACCTTTTCCCATGACTCACTCCCCCCTCCCCCCTTTACGTCATACGCTCTTGCCACTCGTCCTCCCAGCCTCTCATCCCTCTGACTCCCACTGTCATTTGCCGACTCACTCTATCCACAAGGATCAAACGCACAGCAGGTAATGTTAAAAAAGATTGATCTACTCTCTCATTCCCTTCAAGCATCTTCTTTCTGGTCTTTTTCATCCCCTCCTGCATGTTGTCTTATCTCCCCCTCTTATTAGACCATAATATCAGTCACCGACTGAGATAGCAGGTATATTGGACAGGCTTTAGAGCTGAAAGGAGTTGGCAGGGTTTTTTTTAAAAGGCATGCAGTATTGGCTTTAGATGTATGTTTCCAGCTCTAACTGCGTGTGAGAGTCTTCTCAGGGAGCCTAGTTTCCACAGCTTTTTCATCCATCAGGCTGCGTCACTGTAATCACAGTGTGAGTCCATGAGAGGAAGCGAATCTGAAGGCTCTTTATCGACTGGGCTGTAATGAAATGCATTTTAATCATCTTATTTTACTGCATTTTTTTTTTCTCTCCTCTACTACCTGCCTCATGATGGTAGTTCTATCAGTATAAATCTTCTCCATGGACTTACCTTGTGATCTGCTATAAAAAGAATTTGAGGCTAACGCCTTATATTTTGCAGGATGTCTATTGAGAATATTGTTGCCAGGGAGATCCTCGATTCAAGAGGAAACCCAACAGTGGAAGTGGATCTACATACAGCCAAAGGTTCCAGAAAATACTGTAAAAATGCATACTGCCTCATGAGTCTTCACATCCTTTTAAAAACAACCTTTTCCCCTAATCTAGGTCTGTTCAGGGCAGCCGTGCCAAGCGGTGCGTCCACTGGCATCTATGAGGCACTGGAGCTCAGAGATGGAGACAAGACTCGCTACAAGGGCAAAGGTGACCCCTGACAGCATGCATCCCTCCTTTTCTGTGGTTGCTCTCTTTAAATCTTGATATTTATTTTTGTCTTCCAAGGTGTTACCAAGGCTGTTGGTCACATTAACGACACCCTGGGGCCTGCTCTCCTGCAGTCTGTGAGTATCAGCTGCTGAAAGAGCAGGAAGGGAAGCATGAAAAATCTGTTTACACTGTTTGTGACAGCCTGATTTCCTACCAGGGAATCAGTGTCCTGGAGCAGGAGAAGCTAGATAACATGATGATTGAAATGGATGGCACTGACAACAAATGTAAGCCTGCATTTCTTGTACGGAGATATTTGGACTGACATGCAGCTGCACCAGCCTGCATCAGCTGCATCCATGTGTGATGAGGCTTCTTCTGTGTTTCCTTACAGCCAAGTTTGGGGCCAATTCTATTCTGGGAGTATCTCTGGCTATATGCAAAGCTGGTGCTGCGGAGAAAGGCGTCCCCTTGTACCGTCACATCGCTGATCTGGCAGGAAATGGAGACCTCGTCCTCCCTGTTCCAGTGAGTGATTTTTTTGCAAAACAGTTTTCTAGATTCAGTGCCTTGCAAAATTATTATTTCATTCCATAACCCAAAAAAAAAAATAGTGTTTTTTTTAGCCATTTTTGCGATCGGCTAAAATCAGTTTATGATTTTGTACATGATGGACAAGTCTCGAGTTAAGGTCAAGTTCTATGGAAAAAATTTCAAGCTATTAGCAAGTCATATGACAAGCTAAAATGTTAAAGGTGTGAGAAAATAAACTATGTGGATGGATTAAAAATTTACTGAAATTATTTTGCATGCAACATTTTTGTCTTTAATGAGAAAATCAAGTCATTTTAAGTAAATACATCAAAGCCCAAGGTAAATCACTCAAGTTAAAATTGAGTTGTAAGCCTTTTCTACCTCAAGTCATCAAATCATTGACTCGACTTTTGTTTTAACTTCTGATATACCCTTAAACCATAATAAAAAAAAATGCAAAAACCTAATTTTATCAGTAGATATAGAGGTAATTGTTTAATTTGTGTGAATCCAGATGTAAGATAACATTAGTGAACAAATGTCATCATGATGACTGTAAAGTTTATAAAATAATGTCCAGAATGTGTGTAATCTAACATGTGAAAACAGAGAATATGTCAAAGCTGCAAACTTTGCAGGAGATGGCTCCTTCCTAAACTTTCGGGTCATTGCTGCACTTTCTGTGGTCATTTCGATTCCACAAAGTTGATACGTCAATATAAGACAGCTAGAAGCAGCACCAGAAATCTAGCCTTTTTGGAAGCATGGATGGAAATCATTCAAATCTGTAAGCAAAACCCTAAAAGAACACATTTGAAGTTTTCCTAAAGCCAAGCAGAGGACTGAAGAAGCATGTGGGTGAGGGGGTTCCTGTCAGAGAAGACCAAACTTAAACTTTTTGGCTTACATGCAAAAAATCTGTGTCCGGTGGAATGTTAACCCTGAAATCATCCTCAACAGATGATCTTCAGAGTTACACAGGGGGGTGGCAGCATCATGGTGAGGGGATAGTTAGGTCTCAACAGAAAAGCTGGTGAGAAATGATGGGAATACAGAGATCCAGTGCATTACTGGAAGAAATATTGTCTGGAGTTGTAAAGTATTGATACAGAAGTAAAGGTTCAGTTTCAGCAGAACAGTGCCAAAAAAATAAAAAATCAACTAGAACGGGGTAGATCAACCCATAAGTATGTGTCAAAATGTTAAAACTGCTTCCTGGTTCTTTTCTCTTGTAGGCTTTCAATGTTATCAATGGGGGCTCGCATGCTGGTAACAGACTGGCCATGCAGGAGTTCATGGTTCTGCCTGTTGGTGCGGACTCTTTCCGCGACGCCCTGAGGATGGGAGCAGAGCTTTACCAGACCCTGAGAAGCGTCATCAAGGAGAAGTACGGCCAAGATGCTACAAATGTGGGAGATGAAGGTGGATTTGCCCCAAATATTCAAGAGAACAGTGAAGGTGAGAGATGAACTAACCTGGAAATGATGTCCTACTTAAGATCATATTAACTGACATCTTTTTGTTGATTGCTGTCTGTCAGCCCTGGAGCTGATTAAGACAGCCATAGAGAAGGCAGGGTTTACAGACAGAGTGGTCATAGGGATGGATGTTGCCGCCTCTGAGTTTTTCAGTGAGGGTAAATATGACCTGGACTTCAAGTCTCCACCCAATGCTGCCCGCAACATCAGCGCTGAGGAACTGGCCAGCATCTACCAAGGCTTTATAAACAACTACCCAGGTGTGTATCAAGTATTGCAGTGGCTTGTTCCTGCAGATATAGGAGCATCACACCAATGTGTATGGCATTATTAGGATTTAACATAGGAATATCCCACTGTGCCCTCCTTTTAAAATGGGATATTTGACTCCTATTCCCATTTCTTTCCTCAAGTTGTATCAATTGAAGACCCCTTTGACCAGGATGATTGGCCTGCTTGGTCGCAGTTTACAGCATCAGTTGGCATCCAGGTGAGATATGATGACAGTGTTTTTATGACGCAAATTGATTTTCACCACTCTGACGTTGTTGATTTAAAATGTTTTTTAAAAGAGTCCTTTTTTCAAACTTCTGCCTGAACCATACAAGTTTTTACAGAACTTTGTGTCTGATCAGATATAAACATCATATATCAATTATAGTGAATTTACCTGCTTTAAAATAAATACATTTTTGTTGCAGCATCACAATCACACACTGAAAATGTTTAGCAATCTTTAGTTTGAGGTCATTATGTCCAAAATTCCACATTAGGCAAGAGGATCACTTATTCTTTTTTTAAGGCAAAACATCAAACACACTGCTTCCAATTGTGATATCATGGGGAATTTCAAAGAGATCAGCCAAGATATTAGGAAGAAAATTTTTTAGAGTCAAGTACACTAAATTACTCCAGGATTAGTCAATACATTAAAGGATAACCTGCTCTGTTAGATCTACTCTAAATGACATATATTTTTTATAATACTTTCATCAGCAATTATGACCCAATAAGCAACCAAACACTGCACAGACCTACATATTTACAGCTGTACTAAGAGACTATATAAAACGGATAATTATATTTCTGAAAGAAGTGAACGTGGTTTTCAAATATGGTTGCCATAGAAAAACCTATTTCTTTCCATATTTTCTGGAACTTTTCTCTGCAGGTTGTTGGAGATGATCTGACTGTGACAAACCCCCGCAGGATACAACGAGCTGTGGAGGAAAAAGCCTGCAACTGTCTGCTTCTTAAAGTAAACCAGATTGGATCTGTGACTGAGGCGATCAAAGCGTATGTCATGTTCTGTTTGTATTCATGTCATGCAAAAATGTCATTTACATATGCCTACCATACACTAAGGTACATGGAAATGACAGCCAAGCTGTCTGCTTGCTTCTCAGGTGCAAACTGGCTCAGGAGAACGGCTGGGGGGTGATGGTGAGCCACCGCTCCGGTGAGACGGAGGACACTTTCATCGCTGACCTGGTGGTTGGTCTGTGCACCGGACAGGTAGTACACATTGATCATTTTACTTTACATACAATCTTTAAACTTTATTTTGTTTTCCATGGTCCAAAAAATTCATCCATTCATTTATCCACTAGTCCATCCTTCTCTCCTTCCATTAATTGTTTTTTGTTAAATGAAAAAAAGCCCATTATTGGTAAAACTTCTTTTCATAGCTCACCTCATTCTATCAAATATTAAACCGGAATATGACACCTATAAAAAATCATTAAATACAAAAATAATAAACTTCAAACCTTGAAGAGCAAAATTATTTTGGCAGAAAATGCACAACAATAGTTTTTTTTTGCCTTTTTTCAGATCAAAACTGGAGCTCCGTGTCGATCAGAGCGCCTGGCCAAATACAACCAGCTCATGAGGTGAGTTGTTGATATAATTTATTTATCAAGGCATATACTGTAATCTTCTCCGTTCATTTAAGGTGAGCTATTTTTATACCTTTCATCCATCGTTTCATCCCTGCTGTCCTCTCTGCTTTCAGGATTGAGGAAGAGTTGGGTGTCCAGGCCCGCTTTGCTGGTCACAACTTCCGCAACCCCAGTGTCCTTTGAATGCCAGAGACATCAGCAGTGGTGTAACATATAGCTAATGATTTTACAAAGTCACTAGCCTCAGTGGAGCCCCAAATATACAAAATCACTCAGAAACAAAGAGTTCAGAGAAAACATTGTGTTGATGTCAAATGAGCAAGGTCACACTTAGAGCGAGGTGGTCTCTTTAGTTTCTTGTTCTTCTCTGATCCCTTATATTGTGTCCTTTTCACCCAGTCTTAAAATGTTTTGGTCGATTGTGCCCTGTTGTTTTGTCTCATTCATGTTTCAGTGCAACAGTTTACTGGTGGTAAAATAAATAAAGTAATCAGTATATAACGCGTAGATGTGCTTTCTTGACCAGACTTTCTGCTGTTGCTCCATGCGTCCAAGTCTTGAGTTGTTTAATGTTTTCTTTTTCATTTCTTTCCAAGGACCCACATCTTCTAAACTTTTAAAGTAGCCTTGATCCATATTATGTCAGGATTTCTAACAATCCTTAAAAGTTTTGTATTTGAACTTTGGCTTGTTTTTACTCATTTTTATTCCAGTACTTCATTTTCAGAGCAAGGTTGTTTTGTTTTTTATATTCATTGTTAACCCAGTTTGATATTGAATATATCGAGAATAAAATAAATGATATACTTGCATAAATTAGTATTTAGAAAAAATGCACCAAACAATCCTGTTGGTTTCTGTTTTTTCCTTGTGCTTAATTTTTTTAACTAATGAAAACATATTTTTATATCAGTTCAAGATACCCTGTGAAAGAAACAAAAAGCAGTTTCCCAAACGAAGAGAAAAGCCTTAAAGCTATACAATGGTATGTAAAAAATAAATAAAATCATAATGTAACTGCACTATAAAATGCATTAAATTGACTTAACTTTCAAATAATTTGCAAACTTGTTGCCTCAAAAAATTATGTTTTTAAAACTTAACATTGGTTTTAATTTATAAGCTATTCAATGGAAAACTTTCTTGTAAACCAAACAAGGGGAGGCAAGACTTGTTTGGAAAGCACTGATTTAAACTGACAGAGCTGCAGGCCTGTCTTGCCTCGGGTCAGTTTTCTTGATTCAATAATTGCAACCGTTGGAGAGTTCAAGGCTAAAACCAATGCTCACCATGTGTCATATTTACAAAAACTATAATATTCCTAGGATTTTATGGGAAATCATCAGGAGACTGAAGCAAAAGTGGAATATTTTCAGAAAAAAAAAAAAAACATCTTCAGCTAAACCCTCCTTGGATTAGAAACAATAACAATGATCCAAACACACCAACAAGTTCTAGTCTGAATGGATAATAAAAAGAAAAAGAAAATGAATATTGTGGATTGATCTAAAAGTCTTAAATCTGACTGGGATGCCTTTTTTGTTACTGAAAACAGGCTGTTGATTCATGAAAGTAGGGATGCACGATATAATCGGCCCCCTATCGGTATCGGCCTGTATCGGCCT
>NW_015150501.1:1067217-1100923 GCF_000732505.1 Cyprinodon variegatus
AAAAATTGTGTTTTAAACATAATAAGCTTTATTAACTTTCATAATTGACTCAAAAGAGATCCAAAATGTTTTAAAAATAACAGATAAATCCTGAAGTGGGGGATATGTGCTGCTGGCTATATTTGCTGCTTCCCATTTGTCTCATAGCTTGGCTCTGGAAATGAAATCCTTGTAAACACAGGCTAACTATAGTGCCAGTAAAATGTGAAATATTATATATTACTAGCACTATAAATAGTAGGTGACCATATTCAAATATGCAGCTTATTCCTGCAGGGGACTGTAGGAATAAACAGCAATCTTGCAATCTTTTAATCTACATGTGACAGCAATGTTGCATTTCCAGAACTGGTTTGGTGAATACTGACTTTGCCACTTGTAATTATGAATTAGGCCTACTTTATTTCCTGTTTTTTGCTTTTTGCAAATTGTAACTTGGAAAACCATCTCTTAGTTTATGCATAATAGTAGATCAGAATGAACACCTACGTTGCTCTACGATTTTTTAAGGAATCATCCACACTCCAACAAACAATACTGGTCGATTAACGGTTCATGGCACACAACAATGAGTTAGAAGCGTTTATTTTGCTTACAAATTCCCAGTTTTTAAATTCAGTTCAGTATGTAAATACCATGAGCTGCCTTGTACGTGCAGCAAACACACCATAAGGTAGGTGGGCGTACAGTTCTGCCTAAACAGCATATATTTTTTTACGTTTATCCTATTTTTAAACAAAATGTATCACATTTAAAGACACGAGCCTGCATTCGCTGTGAGTTCAAGGACCCACCAGCAGAGGGCGCGCAAGAGGAGTGGCCTCTGACGCTGTCGCACCTCCTCTGGCTTCTTGCTGCTGCCCGTGGCGATGATGAGGATGATGAAGGAAGGCTGGAGCCACGCAGGCGCACGACGCACAGTCTCCGGACGGGTTGCCAGGGTTACCACACAATAGGAGACGGGACAGGGGGCTGTGAGAAGGGGAGAGGAGAGGGAGTGAACGACAAGAGCAGGGAGGAGGTCTGCAGAGCCGCTTGACTGGACACACCGCTGCAACCTTCTCCCAGACAGACTCATTTAACTGTTTCCAAACGTGTCCAAATCTCCTTTGTTGATGCACTTATTCGTGAAAAGCACGTATGTGCACCTTTATCTTTTTAAACACAAGCATTCCATGCTTTTTTTTTTGTTTTTTCCTCTATGTGGTTTGCTGTGACTAATCCAAACGCTCCATATAGTAAAGGTGACTCTGGAGGGACTAGTCTAAGGAGACCCTCCCTCTGGATCCCCTCCCTATTCAGAGTTTTGGCCCTCACTCTGCGCCTCTCTTCCCTCCTCCTCTCTCCCCCCTTTCTCTCCTTATGCAAATCACGCCTTCACCACTCTCCCTTTCCCTCACCCGACGTTCATCCCTTCCTCTCTCACACTAAATATTTTGACTGTAAGGCTGGAGAGGGGGTACAAAAAAGTGCAAGTCGTCTTGAAGAAAGAGGGGGGGAGAGAGAAGGGGGGTGCAAAATAGGAAAAAAAGGGGGGACCGAAAGGGGGTGGGGAAGAGGCATCAATTTGTACAGTCTGCAGTTGGCACCCCTGTTTTTTTTTTTCCCTGGTTTTTTTTTTCTCCTGCAAGGAGTAGCAGGAGATTTGTTGAGCGTTATTGTTATGATCGGACCCCGCTGCAACATGAGCCAGCGCCAGGCTCTGCTGACAGACGCCTGGGCCCTGAGGTGCGCGTATCGGCGCGCAACATAAAGCAGAAAAAAACGGCAAAGTGGGAGACATCGCTCGGCATTATAGGTAAGGAGAAAATGGATTCTTACACATTCCTGTGAGTAAGCCACGTTTTTTTCTCTCTCCATACCATTTTACCTACTCTTTGTGCGCACATCACCACCATCATCATCATCAATCTGCGTTGCTATATCTAATATTACGTCCCGGTGAATAAATGCCGCACGACGCGGTGCGTCTACATAGGGAGGAAAAATGGGGTCTGATGGGAGCCAAAGCAAATCGCCATTCCGATTTACCTTATTTTCTCCCCTTATGTCTTACATGTGCATCGCTTTGGGAAAACAGCTTAGACTGGAAAATCATGTATGTGCTGCTGAGACGCTTGCTTGGGCTCCAGTGGATAGTCTACAGCTTTGCTCATTTCCCTTTTGCATGTGTCTCAGTACCAATTTGCAGAAAGAAAAGGATCGTTGGTGATGTAAGCAGAGCTACTGCATGCTGCTGCTTTGCATCACACGCACGCAGAGAGGGGAGGCCAGTTTGTTGATGATGCATGTGCTGCGAGTGGTGGTGACACTGCTGGTGTTTGATGACTGGTCGACCACTGGCAGGCCAGCATAGATGCCACCTGTAACTGAGAAGCATTGTTCAGACCCCCTGCTGGTTGCAGATGCTGCTCCTTCTTCTGCGTTATGAATCAATTTAAAATAATACATGGGGAATCATGTACCGGTATGTGCTGCTGAACACATGTATATTAGGGAATATTAGTGGGTAGCACTGCTGCCTTGCAGCAAGAAGGTTGCAGGTTCGATTCCCGACCCAGGGTCTTTCTGCATTGAGTTTGCATGTTCTCCCTAAGCATGCGTGGGTTCTGTCCGGGTACTCCCGCTTCCTCCCACAGTCCAAAAAACATGACTGTTAGGTTAATTGGCTTCTCTAAATTCTCCTTAGGTGTGAGTGTGTGCGTGAATGGTTGTTTGTCTCTGTGTTGCCCTGTGATGGAATGGCGACCTGTCCAGGGTTTACCCCGCCTCTCGACCGTAGACAGCCAGAGATAGGCACCAGCACCCCTCGCCACCCCGCTTGGGATAAAGCGTGTCAGAAAATGGATTGATTGTTTACACCTTACTAGTACCTGATTGGGCAACTTGCGCCTCCAGAATTGTCTTCAGCATCAAATCTATTTACCTGCAAATAAATTGACTGAACCAATGACTGCAGCTACTTTCATTGAGTAGCTGCAGACATTGGTCATTCAGACCTCCCATTAAACCTCATTAAAAATTAGCTCTATTTCTTTGCTATCTTGTGACTATGTAGGTCATGTATATACAGGAATGTATATGCCTGGTCAACTGCACCCTTTAAAATTAAACATACTCTTCACCGGGGTCAAGTGACCCTAAGTGTGGAGAGAATACCCAGACCCAAAGGTAGGATAATGTTTTCCACCATGTGGATAGAACCAGGCTGGGCCCCTTTTGTGATTAGGGCTGCCATAGTTATTTTTGGTATAGAGTCAACAAGGTGTTGTGAAATTCATTTGATACAATATTTAATCCTTATTGACTAAAGGTGTTTTTGCTCCAGATTTGATGGCTCCCTTTCCATCAGCTTCCATCAAATCCCAAAGGAGCTCCGTTGGTTTGACGTTCGGCGGCTGTGGAGGCCTTATATATCAGCTTGAGATGTTTTGAACTGTGTTACATATAGAATCAATCTTTGTGATACCTGTATGAAAATTGCTATACTGCAATCATAATGATATAAAAATAAAACTAAGATAAACATGAGAGACCTTAAGGTGTCTAAGAAAATACCAACCAACATCAAAACATCACCCTTACATTAGGTTGTTGGAATGAGTCTCAGAGATAGACTCTCTGTTGTCAAGGTGGTACCAGGTTGTCTCTCTGTTGCTGTTAGAAATATCTGTACTTTTTGTGTCATGGTTCAGAAGGTTGTTGAAACATTGCTTCATGACTTTTGTCCATATTGACCTAAGTGTGTCAAACATTTGCTGCAGATAAAACAACTTCACATCTCTAAAGAGTATTTAACCAAACTGGCTTGAAAAAGTGTTTGTTTGAGCTACCACTGCCTTTCTCTCTCCACAAGCCAAGGAACAATATCTGTCCAGCTCACTACCACATATTTTATACATTTTGTTTTGCAGACAATTCTCCATAAAAACACCAGAAATGTGGCTGTGATTGACAGTTCAGGTAGATCAACAGATTAAGAAAAAATCAGTACAGCCTGCCTGAAACCGACAACCCTTAACCTTCCTTTTTTCTCATGCTGGTGATCAGTTTGAACCTCAACAAGTCACCTTTATTGCACCTAGACCTATTGCACCTAGCCATGTGATTGTGTTATAAGCAGTGTGTGCATATTTATAATAATTTCTAGTGTTTGTTTCTGATTTCATACTTGATACAACATCCTTTTCTCTAATTAATGTGTGGTAAAGCTGCTACATGACTCACCTACAATGTTCACACACTGTGGTTCTGCTGTTCTACTGTTCTTTCTTTTCTCTTACAACCCTATGCACTATTTTTATCCTCATTTAATATTCATGAGACATTTTTTTCATCATAGTGGCACACGAATGTATGAATTAGACCAACTCGATGAGTCCCTTCTGTTCATTATCAAGCAGAACCACATGGAAAAAAAAGAATCTTGACATTGTTCTTTTCTCTAATGGCTTGCTAAATAAATAAGCATGTGATTCTTCTGACCATAACCAGGTCATGTGGGTTAACCACAAGTAGCTGTGGGTTGTTATGGGAAAGGTGGAAGAAAGCGAGGGGGGGGAATGTGGCTCTTATTACCAGTATGTTTCCTACAGACTACATTCCAAAATGCCAATATCCCAGCTGTTCCAGATACATTTTGACATTTGAATTGGATGAACCTCGTAGGATTGTAGTTTTTTATTTATCCTCTACAAAAAGGGCAGCAAAGAGCTGTTGTGCCGATATAGTGTGCATCATGCAGGGGATTTAAATGCAGTTTTTCTGCCTACTGGCATTAAAAATGTCTCCAATTACTGAACTAATTTGTGAGTGCCTTACATCAGTGACTACAGCTTCCTTTTTTAAAATGCTTATTGAAAAATATAGTATTTTTAAGCAAGATTTCCATTCTGTCTGAACATGCCTTCTTTACTTCTTCTTTGCAGGTTTCTGTAGTTCCTGCAGCTGGTAAACAACTGGGACCAGTTTTGTTTCTGCAATGGCTTCTGTTGTAAAATGGACATAATAGAGGAAGAATAATGAAAACAAGGACACACAAAGAATCGGTATACACATGGCTTGCATTTCTTTTTATTCAGAATTGTTAGAACTTGCATACCTGTCTAATTTCTCAGCATTTATCTCACTATTTATAATTAGTCTAACACAGGATAATTTTCCCAAGACAAGTATTCTCTGTCTCTGTTGTTATTCATGCCCTTTCTCTTCTTTTCTTTATTTTTGCTATTACTACTGCTAACGTATACTACCCCCATTTCTTTTTTTTTCTTTTTTTTTGGTTTAAAACAACTCCCTCACCTTTCCATGATACATATTTTCCTAATTAATTTCAATTATCCCCTCTTTCTAATTCTGTCTTTAATCCCATCCCGCCATGTTTTCTCCTTCCTATGGACTTTACAGATGCCCATGCGCAGTGGGCGAAGGAGGGGGGCAAGTGAAGAGAGAAGGGGTAGGCGCCCTCACACCAGCCCCACTCGTCCTGAGCGCACCGAACGGCAGACGGTTAGAGCTTATCTCTTTGTGCTTGTTGTTACCTCTCACTTTCTTGACTATAATAATTTGCATGCAGGCAAATGATAAAGTGTTTAAGCTAAAAACACAGCACCTGTGTTTTGAATTTAGTGTGCGTAAGTTTTTTTGCATGGTTTCTACAGGCAGTCTTACAGTGATAGGAATTGTTTACCTTATTTCATGTCAGCACATTGAATCCTTTGAAGCTTTGTGTTTAGGACTGATGTTCTATATGTTTAAGCGCCTTCCGCTATAGGCTTTGTTCTAGAAACAGATGTAAATCTCTAATGGATTTAGGACAACAGAATTAAAAGTCTTGTATTGTTTTAGCAAAGAGGTGGTGGTGAGGAACTGGCTGGAAATCGCTTCAGTCGCAGATCACAAGGGCATGATTCATCAGAGAGTGAGGGGGAGGAACTTGTATCACCTCCAAAGAGACAGAAAGTTCAGGTTTGTTTTGCATTTCTTCAACTTCTCATATAAAGATCCATTTTAAAGCAGCCAGCTTCTTGCTATTTTAGACATAAATCAATTTCTGACTGCAACTATTATTCCCTCATTCTAAAGTTACCCCTTTTTTCAATAGGATTCAGCGCCTAACCCAAATCCTCCAACATCAACACACTTGACTGAAAGCTCAACTCCTTCAAATGTTCCACCTCCAACTTCAGCTGCGAGCCAATCTCGAGAGAGTGATAATGAAGATCGCCAATCACAAGGCAGCAGAAGTTCAGCTGTAGGGAGCCTTGCCAATAGCAGTAGCAGCCTGAGCAGTGGGCGGGACATAGACCAGGACAATCGATCCTCATCTCCCAGTCTCTCTGCTTCCCCACTGGGTAGCCTGGACTCTGATTCTGATGGGCCCGATTCACCAAAGCAAGGAGAACGGGAGAAAGGTAAAGAGGCTGGGGCTGGGAAGGTGACTGGAGAGGATAGGAGAACATTACAAGAAGGGAGAGGCGAAGAGCCCTGTGGCGATGTCGAAAAACAAGACATAGAGACAATTGAAGATTCACCATCTTTGAAGCCCCCTTCCACTCCTTGCTCTTCCTCCAGCTTGACACCTTCTCTTCGTGGAGGGGATTCATCAAATGACAGCAACAGTGGACGGAAATCTTATTTTTCACTGGACTCCAAATTGATGTGTAAAGAATATGGCACAGCAGGTGTTGAAGGCAGTAGAATGACTTCCAAAGCCAGCCCACAGTGTGTGAACAAGACAACTATCTCTGGAGGAGATTTTTCACATAACAGCCCCAACATTCCTCACTCGTTACCCCCTCCACTTCCTCCTCCACCTGCCCTGAAGCCATTGGAGCTTGGGGGACAAAACTTGCAGACTGAAGTTAAGACAGAAAGAGACAAAACTGAAAAAACAGAGAAACTCATGGACAAGGCTCAGTCCACCCCACCCTCTCTGCTGCCACAATGCAGCCCGCAGCCCTTTTCCCAGTCTCAGCCTCAGAACCAGCCCTCCAGCCATCCTCACCACTACAGCTCAACCAGTTGGCAGGGCGGGGCAGCAACTGGTTGTCAGGGGAGCTGGAGCTACTCCCGTTATCCTGGGAGCCACCACCCACAACACCAGCCTCCTGTGCAACAGCAGCAACTTCCTTCTGTCTACAACCCACCATCTTCTCGCCACTCCTCCTCCCACCCCTCTTATCTCCCCCATTCTCACCCCCACCCCCACAGAGAGTACCTTCCCAGGTACACTGGAGGGGGAGGAGACAGAGAGAGGGGGCCCACAGGAGAGAGGGGAGTTAGGGGGGAGTGTGGTGGGAGAGAAATCAACAGAGAGTTTTCTGCACCTGTTGGCAGCAGCAATAACAATAATGGAGGGGGAAGTAATAATAATAATGGCTGTGCTGGTTTGAGTGGGCCAAACACCATTCCAGCAAGGGAGTTTGGGGGAATGTCTGTAGGGCAAAATAGGGAGTACCAAGGTTCTGCAAGAGATGGACCTAACATTGGTCCAGATCGAAGAGACTTTGGTCCAGCGTTCAGGGACAGGGAGCGCGAAAGGGAAAGGGAAGGAGGAAGAGAGTTTAATCTGCCAAATCAAAACCAGAATAGAGACTTTGGCCCCACTGGAGCAGCAGGAGGGCATCCAAGAGACAAAGATGGCAACAGATGGGGGGAGTTTGGGAGCCAGACAAGGGAGGTTTTGGGTAACAGCAATCCTAACAGCAACTCCATACCACAGGGAAACCCCCAAAGCTCAGCCACTGGTCTATCAGTCACCCCTACTTTGAATCGTGATCCACCCGCCTCACCCCAAAACAACCCCAATCACCCCTCTCATTCCTCTCTTCCTTCACACCCCCATTCGCATCCCCCAAATCCATCAAACAGAGACTTCCCTCCTCCCATGGAACAGACACAAATGCCTTCAACTGGAACAGATCACTTCCACAGAGACTATCCTCCAGCTGGAGGAAAAGACTTTACTACTGCGGCACCTCCTTCTACTGGCACAAATCGAGAGTACTTAAGCTCCCCGGGAGTGACTCCAAACCTGGGACGAGAGTACCCAGGGACTGGAGGAACACAACACCCTCACCCATCTCACCCCCTCTACCAGCCTGGGCCCAAAGAGAGAGAGAGAGATTCAAATATGCGAGAATCTGCTCTGTACCAAAGCCGTGGAGGCCCTAATCAGCCGCCTGCACTCTCTCCTTCCTCCTCCTCCAGTCATCATGGACAGTACCCACATCCTCCTCCTCAGCCACCTGTACACCCCCCTCAATCCTCTCATTCCCAGCCACCCCAATCAAGTATGGGACCTAATGTACGTCCCTCACACTATCAGTCCTCTGCCCAAACTCCTCCAACTCCTCTGTCTCCATTACCTAGCCCATCTACCAATCAGATGGGAGCCTTCACATCCTTTCCTTCTGGTTCTTCCTCTGCACCCACTTCACAAATTCCTGTACCCGGTGTGCCATCCAGCTGTTCACCTGGATGCCGCCCTTCATCCTTCCATGGCGCTTTGAACAATCACCCTCAGTTTAGTGGCACATATCACTCCAATGGAAGCAATGGCAGCACCATGGCAAACAACAGTAGCAACAGTAGCACAGTCAGTAGTAGCAGCAACACTAACTCACAGGCCCTTTCACCTCAGAATGTCTCAAAGGCACCGCCAACTCTTAGTAATTCCACCACCAACAACAGCAATGTCCCAACACCTACCTTGAGCTCGACACATCATGGTGGAGAAGGAAATTTAGATACAGGCCTACCTCCAACACCTGTTATCAAAGAAGAGCCACCAGAGGACAGGGAAGAAAACGAAAGCCCTCCACCAGTATTAAGAAGTCCCTCACCTGAACCAAAACATGTGGATATTCCTATCCATGCCAGCCAATCAGCACGGTAAAGTCAAATTAAGATGCAGTGCATTGCAAAAATATGAACAACATTTTATCACAGTATAACAACTAAATTCAATGTAATTATTTGAAACTGTTTACTGGATCAAAGCAGTGTATGGCATAGTTTTACAGTGGAAGGAATATATTCAGATTTTTGCTAATAAAAGCCTGAAATGGGGTGGCGGATGTTCCTGATGTCTTTTGCCCCTGAGGGGGCAGCTCTGACCGAGTCAGACAGAAGAACATCAGTTTTCAATACTTCTGAGAAATTCTCAATTGGATTTTGTAAAACACGGGCTATACATGTAGAGTCTTTGACCTCCTGGGAGGGGAACTGCAGTCTCAGGTCATTAGCAGCTTCTAACAGGTTTTCTTACAGGATTATTCTTTGTTTAGCTCAGCAATTTTTCTCATCAGTATTCGCAAGCTTCCCTATTCCTGCTAAAGAAAACCAACGGCCTCTCCACTCTGTAAAGTGTATAGCTAATAGTTTTCTTATCAACAGTTTCTCCCACCTGAAAGATGGCCTCTGCAGGCCATCTAGAGTTAACTGGGAAAAACTAAAGCTTTTCAGCGCTTAAGACGCATTTCTTAAAACCTAACTCTGCTTTAATTATTTCCATGGATAAAACTCAAATGAAGTATATTGAACTTTGTGATTGTTAAGTGACATTTTTGTAATGTTTGTCAGTGTTTCTACATTCCTACGGTCATTCTTATCCCTGATAGTTATGAAAAAATGTGTCTTATGATTCTAGGTTTCATAAAGTCCTTGACCGAGGAAGCGGGAACTCCTGTGCCCGCAGTGATGTCCTCTTTGTCCCGTTAGATGGCTCCAAATTGTGGAAAAAGAGGAATGAAATGATTGAAAGAGCTCGCAGGGAAGTAGAGCAAAGGGCCAGAGATCTGAGAGAGAAAGAAAGAGAGAGAGAAAGAGAACGTGAGAGAGAACTGGATCGTCATTTACAGGTGTGCACAAAATATGGATGAAGATTAAACTGATATTTTTAATGGGAAGGAAATTAGGTCACTAACATATGATTTACTGTCCCTCCTGATTTTTGTTTGTTTTTTTTAGCACCAGAAAGACGTCAGCGCTGCTGGAGGGGGACGCCAGGGTTCCTCGCTCTTCTTCCCCCCATCATCCTCTATTATTCTCGACCCTTCCTCTTCTTCCGCTTCTTCCTCGGGCAACGTAGTAGCCCATCCTCCTTCTCACCCCCAGCACCACCCCTCACATCCACATGCACATCTTCCACCTGCACATCATCTCCACCCCTCTCTGTCGCATGCCATTCCCCACTCCCTCCTCTTACCCACCATGGGTGGAGCATCAGCAGTGGTTGGTGGCCCACAGGGGGCCCTAGGGATAGGTTTAGGAGGTCCGTATTTAGGACCTGACACACCAGCGCTTAGAACCCTGAGTGAATACGCACGCCCACATGCCATGTCTCCACTTGGAGCAGCAAGTCGTGCTCAGGGACACCACCCTCAAGTTCACCATGGTCACCCCCATGTCCACCCCTCATTCTTCCTCCCTCAAATACAAAATCATGCCTTGAGCCACCCGCACCACCTACCTGCTGATGCAGCAACAGCAGCTGCTATCTTGGGCTTTTTGTATGGTGGCAGCCTTGAAGGTGGCCCAGGTGTCCCCGGACACCCTGGAGTGGCAGGAGGCCCTGTTCCAGGAGGAATTGGGGGTGCGGGTTTAGGAGGCGTGGGTTTCCCTCATGCAATGGCCGCCCATCGAGATCGGCTAAAGCCTGGATTTGAATTTAAGAGTGATGAGCGTGTTTATCCAGCAGGATCCATACCCGATCCTGCAGCTCTTGCTCTGGCTCATTCACATTCACATGCGCACACGAATGCCCATGCACATGCTCACTCCCTGCTGCTTGCAGGAGGTGCGGCGGCAAATGAGGTATCACTCTATGGCACTCCACCTCCTCCAGCTCCACCTGGACCTCCACACCTTCAGAACCCATCCCTGGCACAAGTAACCCGACCTCCTCCACCTCCTGCCCCACAGTCACTATCCAATCCCCCTCCTTCTTCTCTTCTTCCACCTTCTCTCCCCTCTCACCCTTCATCTACCCCGCTGGCCGCTCCTTCAGCCCCGGCACCCCCCTCTGCACCTCCACCGGCTCCTCCTCAACCTAATCCACCAACCTCTAGCTCGTCCTCACTACACCACCCAGTGCCCCACTCTTCTTTTCCTAACTCCCTGTCCTCTCATGTGCCACCACCTCCTGCCCCAGCTGCTCCACCCGAGACTTATCCAACTCCCACACGCTCCCCTGCCTCATACGAGCGTGACAGGAGTGGAGAGAGGGAACGGGAGAGGGAGCGGGACAGAGCTGCTTTGCCGGCCTTTGGGGACAGAGAGCGAGAAAGAGAGAGGGAGCGAGAGAGGGGAGGAAGTGGGGGAGGCGGAGGAGCAGGAGGGGGTAATGGAAACGGAGCAGGGGGAGGAAGAGAAGGAGAGAATCTGGGACGTCTTCAGATGTTGAACGTGACGCCTCATCATCACCAGCATTCACACATCCACTCACATCTACACCTGCACCAGCAAGACACAGGTACCAACTGCTATTACCAATGCTGTCATTGTCAGTCAGCTTATGCCAGTCCTCACAAACCACACATCTGTTACTAAAACAAAGTTAGAGTCAGAAACGTATTTAGAATAATTGTTTATTTGTGGGCAGAAATCAACAGCAATAAAAATATACAGCAAACAGAAATATTTCCTAGAGTCATAGCATGTTCTTACTTATTCAATGATTTAAATGACTGTCCAGAACCTCCAGGAAAATATAAAATCCTAGTTGATGTATTTTTCTGGTAATTTTTAAGGAAAAGGGACACTAAAGAAAATAAAACATCATTGCTTTTGAATCACCTTTTGTGAAATGCACATAAATATCCCTTAAGAAAAAGACAGGTTTAGATTTTGTAACTTTTAAAATTGTATTTTTAAAAGTCATTAGAGACACCATGATAAGGTTGTCTTTTATGCTGAGAAATGGCTCTTTTAATTTTGGACTTTTAATTATATTTTTACATTTTTTTTTCCAGGTTGGAATGATCACTAGCAATACATCTTCAGTGATTTTTTATAGCCAAGAATCAGGTACACCGGAAAACAAGAAAGACAAACACAGGCTTATTTATAGCATGTTGCACCTCAACCATGTGCTTTTTGTGGTAATCAACAAGATCCTTGCATTATGGTGGCAGGAAATGGTAACTGGCACTGAGGATTTTATATTTTTATTTCTAGCATGTATCACTAGTGTTTAATATGATAGAGATTGTAAAAAAAAGTTAGATCACCTAACTGTGAGTTTAAAGTAAAAACCTGATTTGAGGAGAAGTTAAAGTATGTGGAGTTCATCCCTCTACATATGTTTATGCACCGTTGCTGCTGGCAATAAAATTATTTTTCAGCATGATGCTGCCACCACCATGCTTGACAGAGGGCATAATCCTTTAATGAAACCCTCACCTTGAGTCTTGCAAACAAACTTTATCCTTCCTTGTCTTAATTAATCATAAAACTTTTCAGCTGAAAATTTCGGTCAAACTTAAAACTTTCACTTTAATATTTCTTGGTCAATGTTCTATTCAAACCCCTTATAGTTTGGGTCAGATTGGAGAAGTTTGGAATGTTGGGGATAACAGTGGAGCTGATTTTAGAATATTCACATTTGCCATTAATTTAGTTGCTAACTGGTATTTGAATTATAGGTAATAAAAATATTATTTCTCCTCTTTTTATGGATTGAAACTTAATTTATTTGCAACTGGAAAATCTGATGTGCAAGTGCAAAGGAAATGCTTTGTTTGACTAGACATATTCCCGAACAAACATCAAAGCTTCTGAAACAGCCTCCCTGAAGACCTGACCTCAAACCTAATTAAAAGTATGAGTCAAAAAGTGGTTTTGTTTAAATATACCAGAAACTTTTTGATGGCTACAAAAAGGAGGTTGTTGAGGTGCAAGTTTCTCAAGAACATTTAAGCAGACAGTGTGGATCAGTGTATATATTTAAGTGTATAACTGCATCCTGTGTTCACTGGGGAAAATCCACATTAAATTCAAACTAATCTCTTGTTTTTTTAATCATTAAAGATGATTGTTGTATTATCATTTCACCCTGAAGAAAGAATGGTTCAAACATGTCTTTGAATACCGAGCTAATTACCTTTGGCACCATGATAATTGGATTTAATCTACTGGATCTACACTTCAGTTAGGCTACAGTACCTTTAAGCAGAATAAAGTGTTCAATCATTCTGCTTATTAACCAATAAATGATTTGTGAAATAAAATCTGAAAAGAAATAGACTGAAAAATTACGATGATTAGAAAAAGCCTAGATCCTTATCTTCTTTTATTCACATTTCTTGCAACCTTTTAACTAAACCAGCATTTCTTTGGGGGTTCATTTGACTGTGTTAAAGTTTATCTTTAATCATTTGGTGAAATTGACCTCACTATTTCCAAACTAAAGATGTTTAAATCCTCAAGTCACTCAGTCCTGAACTGTCAATAATATAAAGGCTTAATAACGGAAAATATGACGGAATTTATCTAGTATATGAATTTTTTTTGTTACCAACAGCCTGCCACAAAACTCGTTTTTACTGGTTTAAGTAACTGTATTAAAACTATTACTAATGACTTTAAATAGTATTTTACCCACAAAAATGTGATTTACATAGTTATTAAGTAAAATCTTAGTATACAGTAGAGGATCAGCCAAAGATATCAGATTTATCAGATGATGTGGGGTGATAAAAAACATTTAATCAGCAGTGTTTATCTTAATTGAGCAAGATTATTTAACACCTTTGTTTTTTTTTAGTTTGTATTCTAAAAATATCAAACCGTTTTTCCTTCGCTAGTTTGTTGATGTTGCTTTTATGGTGAGTTTTTTGAGGGGGTTCATGGTGGGATTGGTTTGAGGATTGGCTATATTATTATTACTAATGTAACATGCTATGTTATATGGTTGAATGTTTATTTTACTAATTATATTCATAATATTTTATTACCTTAATCCTTGTGTATTTATGTTTCCTGAATGCACATTGAAGATCCTGCTTTGACTCACTTTAAGTATGTCCTGTATTTCTTATTACATTACTGGCATCCAGCGGCGGGCGGGGTTCACCCCCTGATGGACCCGTTGGCGTCGGGGTCTCCTTTGGCTCGCCTTCCATACCCAGGAGCAACGCTAGGCACCCCCATCCTGGCTCACCCCCTCACTGACAGCGAGGTGCTTCGCCAACAGCTGTTCGGTGAGGAGAAGGCTCCTCGTCCATGTACTCGTTCAGTTTTCTTCTCTAAAAACAACACAGTGCTGATACTTTTATAAAGACGCTGTTTTTTGTCTTGATGTTGACGGCTCACCCTCTTTGTCCTCCTCCTTGTGTTGATGACAGGTGCTCCTTTCCGTGACTTGCCCCAGCCTTCCTCCCTCACTGGTCCCATGTCAGCGGCCCATCAGCTCCAGGCCATGCAGCAGGCCCAGAGCGCAGAGCTGCAGATCCAGAGACTGGCCCTGGAACAGCAGTGGATCCATCACCATCATCACCACTCCCTCACACAGGACGAGTACTACAGGTGCAGAGGCTTTGTGTCCTGCAGCTATGATGCAAAAAGCTTAAACATTTACAGATAAAAATAGGATTGCATTACATATTTTACTGATTAAAATCTAAATAAAAAAATATGGTTGAATTTTTTTTTTAACCTCCCTGAATCAATAAACCCCAACTGCCAGACTTTTAGGGCATGTCTCTACCAGATTTGCATGTCAAACTTGTCCTGGTAGTCAGACCAGATTGGATGGAGGGGATCTATGAATATTATTTTCAAAGATTCTTACTTTGATTTATACTTAGACCGTGCTACCATATTCACACATTTTAATGGTAAGCCTTCCTTTTTAATTCTGGCTGTACGTTTAGAGTTGTTGACCTGCTGGTCGATGAACAGAAACACCTGTAGAAGTCTCAAGTCCTTTGCAGTTTCTAACATTTTGTTTTCCAAACTCACTGTGTTTCTATCACCATCCATTCCACCATCAGCTCTTACCAGCTACCATTCCCACACTACAGTATTTGATAAAACAATTTTTAAACAAGTGGTGTGTGTTCCATGTGGTTTCCACTACGTCTAGTGCTTTGCATGTTTACCAAAATACTCAGTTTGCGTCTTTTTTGACCAAAGAGGAGCAGCTTCTTGTACATGTTTGCTTTATGCCTTCCATGGCTTTAGGAAAACTGCAAATGAGACTTCTGATGCCTTTTACAGCCACTGCATTCCTCTTGCCTCTCTTCACTAAAAAGCAGATTTACTGAGTGCACACTTGAAAGACAGATTGGCATCTCTGCAGCTCCTCTCGAGTTACTAGGTTGCCAATTGAATTACTTATCTCTTTTACTGGCCTTTCCTTTAAAATGGACAGCATTTTTGATTTCCCTCCTCTTCAAAGGTACATTGTACTTTGTGATGTTATGTCACAAAAAACAACAAGCAATTACATTTAAGTTAGTGGCTTAAACATTACAAAATGTTGAAATATCTAGGAGACATAATAACTTTTACAAAGTACAGTTGGAGCCTTTGAAAGCCTCACAGGCAGGGATATTGTTATCCACAAAGGACACTTTAAACTATGGTTTCTAGTCATGATGGCAGCTTAAACCCTGCCTTATAAATCTAATAAAACATGTTTCTCTTTATCATAATTGCCCCAAAACAGTGTTGGGCATTCTGCCATACAACTCTATTGATTTGGCTTTACAGAAATACAAAGTAATAGAAAGTGTTTTTACGTTAATTAGAAGTCTGTATGCTTGTGGGTCTGTTGCAGTTTTTTTTTCTTCAATAATTTGACCCAGAGCTGCAGAAAAATGTCATATTTTAGTAGTGATAAATGTATAATTTTTATTTCATGAGTATACTAAAAGTCACATATCATGCTTGTTATGAAATATTAGTTGTTTTTAGGTGCTATTTTTCCAATCTGAAAGAAAGGCAGTTGCCACCTCTCCCTGTGTGGGTTCCATGCATTTTATTAGCACTTAGAAGCATATTTTTTAAATAATTTTACATCATTTCATTTTTTCTAAATGAAATGATGTAATAAGAAATGCAGATTTTGATAACTTTTCAGTTTATCGTGGAATAATTGCTTTTACTGTACAAAAAGGTAACAATATATTTTTTTCCTTTTATTAGTTTGGAAACTGATTTTTTTTTTACATACATTTCCACAGATAAGCTTATCCCATAGAAGGACATTTATCTATCCTCTCTGTGTAAAACTTAATTTTCTTTATTTTAAAACGTTAAAATATAAGAAAAAATGATTTTTTTTGTGTAGTGGAAGACTGTCACTAGTTTTTGAAAAGACCCTCCCTCTTCACTTTAAAAAACATGTACATGCACAACCCTGTACTCGCTCCCGAGAGGGAACGCCTGTTAAACGCGTGCATGAGCCCATTTCTCCTAGTTTTGCAGTGATGTGAGATGGATTTCTCCAAATAACATGCCAAACATTACCTGTTGAGTAGAAAATTTGCAACCAAGGCATCAGTGGGAAGACCGTCCTGTGCTTTCAGTGTGCGCCATCGCATGAAAGAATCTCCCGTAGAAACCGTAGCTCACCATCAAATATATGCCTGAAATTGCTCATGTGTAGAAAAAGATAGCTAACTGGGGACGAGCACATAGGACAACCTTACGTAAACTTATCACCAGAATGACTGACTATTAGGGGGAGCAATTATTTAGATGATCCACCTGGAAAAGGAAAATCCTCCACTATACCTTTAAAGAAGGACAAACAATTTGCTAGTAGTAACTATTTTTCAAGTTATAAGTTGTCTTTCTTTTAAACGATGATGTAATATTTGTGCTCTGAACTGGTTTGATATAGCTAGACTAAGAAGAAAATTACTGTAGATTGTTAAGGTTGTTTAGACCAGGTTTTCTTAACCCTGGTCCTTGGGGCCCTCTGTCCTACAGGTTTTAGGTGTTTCTTTGTTGATTAACATGCTTCTGCAGCATAGACCCCTGCTTTATGCTCTGGGACTCATTTTCCTGCAGGAGTGTTATTGCAAAATCTGGAAACACTGATTTTCTTACGTACATGTCCTCTAAGGCCATTACAGAACGTCACCCATAGTTTAAAGGCAAGGCAAGGCAAGGCAAATTTATTTGTATAGCACAATTCAGTACAAAGACAATGCAAAGTGCTTTACATGATTAAAATACAGGAAGATAAACAAAAAAAAGAATATTAAAAACAGTTGGATTAAAGAAAACATGTTTTTGTTGAATTGTTTAACTAAAGTCCATCCAAAGAAGCTAACTTGTCTACCAGTGTTTGGTTTACCTCTAACCTGGTTTCCACAGATTTTTTTTATTTTTATTAATTTATTAAACATGGATAAAAGATTTTTTTGTTTTTACATTTCTCTGTGAGATTTCACTCATCGAGTAAAGGGTGCTGTCAAACACTTTACTTGTAATCTATCAATGAGCATTAGGAGCCAAATGTAACCATGCTGACCTTCATATTAATGTGAAAATAACACGATTTCTTCTTCTTCTTCTTTTTATCTTTCAGTCACCTGAAGAAAGAAAGTGACAAGACCCTGTGAGGGAGGGGGGGACATGATGAAGAGCTGCTCGGGCAAGAAGACGACAATAAACATGTGAATCTGTGCTAGAACAGACTGAAGAAAGAAAAAAGAAAAGCACTGAAAACAAAGAGGGAACTTATTAAACTAAAGTCAGACTGAAAGGCAGGGAACCAAGTGCTGCAAATGGGAACATTTTAAAGGATTAACAAAAGAAGGAGGTGCAAAGACGATGCACGTTGTCCCTGCAAACCACACCGGACTCCCAGTGTTCCCCTGTATTAATCTTGTTTTGTATTGTGCTCTGTACAGTATACTAGGTGGGAGGGGTGAGGATTGTGAAGTACAGTATGTTGTAAAATACTTGATGCCAGGAGGAATGAGTCTCTTTTATTTCATTGCATGTAGCTAGGCGCTTCTTCTGAACTGGTGGAAGTTTTGGTTCTCTTTTTAGTAAATCCTCCCCTCTTTTGTACCAGAGGGACATTCGATATGCATGAGACCAGCAATTTAGTGTTTCTGTTCATGATGATAGTATTGTTATTATGATTAATGTTGTCTGTTTGTTGATAATGATATAATTATATATACAACACATATTATTTGTATTATTTTTTTACATTTTCATGGTATGGCAGTTGGTTTTTATTTTTTATTTTCAATTTACCTTGTGAAACAAGATGCAAATGAAGGCAAAAAAAAAAGAAGAAAATAATCTGGGAATAAATTATAATCTCTTTTTTTGCTAGTTTCCTGAGTGTTTGTGTGTGTGTTTCACATACATTCAGACTTTTCGCCCTGCCTTTTGTTTTATACAAGTCACTCGTGCACAAAGCATATCAAATTCCTCCCACCCCCCTGCCCCAACCCCCCTCTGCACCAGCCTCTCCCTCCCTCTCTCGGGTGAGTGAGGCTAATAGGAGACACATGGGATGAGCGTGAGACATGGGAGGTGAGTTGCTCCAGTGAACAGCAGCAGCAACCCTGTAGAGCGAGCATTCCTGACTGAACTGTAAAGGAAAAAAAGAGAGAAAAGAGTCAAATCTGGAGAGAAGGACAAAGAAGGGAGAAGCTGAAAGGAATGATTTACTGAAGCTGCTGAAGGCTCAGGGTTATGTGTGCATGCTCTCACCGACCAGAGAAACGGATCAGTTGCTGCAGCCTTCACTGCCACCTCACAGATCACGTTTATTGATATCTCCCAGAACAAAAGAATCTGCAGCTCTCTTCCTTTCACGCAGCCTTCCTACTTCTTTAACAGTGGGGTTTGTGTCATTTCAAGTCACCTTGAAGAAGTGTGTCAACATATGTAATGAGTCTTCCTGCAGGACACATCTCATTTTTTTCCCCCTCTGGTAAAATCACATCTGGGGTTTTATTCTTAGCACATCATTATTTTCCTAAATCCAGGACATATGTAAAGTGTAGGCCAAATATGCTGAATGGTTTTAAACACAAAACTTGTTCATATTTTTAAATTCATTATTGTCAAAGGTCTCTATTTTCTGTTTTAATTTTTCAAGCCATCTTCTTTATTTTGTTTTTCTTTCTTTTCCATTTTGGACTTTGGTCCTAGACCTGCATCCATTTAGTTAATTTCTTCTTGTATATAAAGCTGAACGCATCCCCAGAGTGCTGGTGGCAGAATTATACTGCAGGGCTGTTTCTCTTCAGTAGAAACAGAGAGGCTGGTCAGATTTGATAAAAACATGAATAGGAAGTTTAATATACTAGAATAAAACATATTAGAGGCTAAAAAGACTTAAAACTTTGGAGAATAAACAATTTCCGACAGGAAAAAGTGACCCAAAGGTACACGTAGTAAAAGCTGACCTAAAAATACACTATCATGTCTTTGATAAGACAGTTAAAGGTCAAACTTGAATCTAAAATAGAATCTACGTCAGTGTCTGAAAACTGCTGTTCTGTCAGGTTTGTAGGCGTTAGTTCAGGGCCCAAATGCAAAGATGAGGAGGCAGAAATGAGTTTTGCTGATTTAATAAAAAAGACAACAGAAACAATATCCAAGAACCCAAAAACAGTGAACAAAAAGAAACAGGAGACATCAGGGAAAACACACTTTAGGAGCCAAGTAACAACAAGAAATGAGGAAACAGTAACTGACGAGAAGGAGTATACAGTATATGGGAGACAGATCAAAGAATGGACTAATCAGCTGATATGGAGCAGGGGTGGATAGAAGTAACTAGAAGGGAGCTTGGGGAAAGGAACAAGGTACAAGGGGGCAGCAGAGAGTAACTCAGAAATTTAACACACACCATTTAGGCATACTTTTTACTCTGTCATTTATACAAAATTTGAATTTCCTTCTTGATAAAATAGTTATCAATTTTAATTCCTTTTGTCCATCATTCCAGGTTGCCGGGGTGCAGAATTTAAGTCTTTTTTCCCAGTTCAGTTCTGACTCTTGGAACCTGCATCAAGAGGATTTCCGAGAACAAAAACTGTGTCGATTAAATTTTTCTATGCATATTCCCGCATAGATATGTAGGCTAAAGTCCAAAAATAGCTTTGTGGATAAAAGCCAGCACATCGGAGAGCTTACTAGAATACAGGAATGGAGAATGTGCAATTGAATGTAATGAGCAATGATGTGCACTAAGGCTGCAACCAGTGACAGTATACTATTTATTTAAAAGCATCCATAGTCCTTCTTCTAGGTAAAATGTATATATATATATATATATAACCTTGAATGTTATTACATTTTGACATTTCACAAACCAAAAACTAATTTATTTATTAAAGTGGCTCTGGAGCTGCATGTGTCCTTTTGGAGCATCTACAATGGCCCTTAATAGTGACTAAACATAATAAACATTCATTCTTTTACAATCTAAAAATACAAATAAACTGTAGGTCATTTAAAATGGCAACAGATTTCCCACAGCGTATATTTAACAAAAATAATGTGCATTTTATTGGAGGGTGATGTGACTCTTAACAAGTATTATTTGCTGGACTTGGAGAGAATGGCTCTTTGGATTTTAAAGGTCGCAGACCCTTCCATTAGACAATGGCTTTAGCTTGTCGGCTCAGGCACACTTGGGTCACTCAGGAGAACAATTATTAGAAGGACCCCAGCAAAACAACCCTTAGACGACTAAATTAATATCAAGGGTTTGAAGTAGGCTTACAGGAGTATAGACTTTTATCTAGCAGTGGGCAAAGTGGGCAGTAACTCAGTAAGAGTAGCGCTGCTTCAATACAATTTTATTCAAGTGGACAATAGTCATTTAAACAACTACTCAAGCTAAGTTTAAAAAAAGTATTTGAAGACTAATTAAATATTTCTTGAATCAGATTAAATAGGACTTGATTAGTACCGTTTAATCCCATATATTTTATTAAAATAATTGAATCATGCAGATAAATATAAAATCCTGTGTGGTTTCTGATACCTAAAAATGACAAGATAAATAAAAACAGAAGAAACACACTTTTTCTAACTAGTTTTTCCATTGCAGAAAAAATTCCTACTTAAGTTTACAGTTAGTATAAATCTTAGAGTAAAACAAATTGAGCCTAGGCGGGAGTTAAACTGAAGAAACTCGTTGCTTTTCATACATCCACCTGAGAAACTACACTATTCTCTGCTCCTGTTCATGCATCATATTGATATCTGTTCATTCATATCTATCAAAATCAAGTGCTATCTTTCCTGCCGAGGTCTCAGCGCCAAAGACAAAGTAATTGTATCAATACATTTCTCCTAATTGTCTTTTCTCTTTGAGTTTTTCAGATTGAAGTGACAGTATCTACTGTTTACTGTATATTCACTTGACCTCGAAATGACACAATGGTGAACAAAATAGCACAAAACCAGTGAAGCCTGTTTTGCACCAAGGCCAACCAGACAGATGTGTGTTTTTAGTTAAAATGTGTTTGTTTTCCAAATAGTGGTTACTAGAAATGGGTGACCAGCTTAGTATTACTTTAATTTAATGTTACTCTATTAGAAGGAAAAGGTTTAAAGCAGTTAAACAGGTGTATTTCTTTCTCTTTTTTTCAAAATTAAAAGGCATAAATCAAACATATAACTAGTTCCTGCCCTCCTCTGCTTATATCTTATAACGGTGAGGTGGGATCTGGAAACCAGCTTTTAAAATGTAATTTAGTGCCAGTTATAACAAATGCTTGAGGACAGTTGCAGGCAGCAACAAGTTACCTAGTTTAGTTTGTTTTACATATGCACATAGAGCAATATTGGCTTTGAAAGATATTGACACATAAATAAATAAAAATAATGTTAGGCTTTATTTTTTTTTTTATATCATGTGATCTTTGAAACTAAGGTTTTAATTTTAACAAAAAGAGAGAAACTCAGGTTTTTCCCCCATGCAGACTGAGAACATTATCAGTGGGAAAACGAATCCACTCTTGGACAGAGAATACATGCACGCTGCCAAATGCATCGGAATGATGGATTATTATGAATGAAAGGATGCATCTGCCCCCTACTGGGCAAACGTGGGATTTTTACTCTGCAGCAAAAAGCAGAAAAACATTCAGTCAGAGAATTTAAGTTTTATTCTTACATGAAATGTGAACAAGACATTAAGTAAAAAGATTTATTCTTGCACATATTAATGTACACAAGTTGTCCAAGAATTTTCAACACTACATACAGTAAATCACATTTCAAATGTATGATCAATGCATAAGCGGATTTGTAATAATTACAGTATAACTAAGCCACCAGGGAATGAGTGTGGAGCTCATTCTTGTATATTTTCCCTCTTGTGGACGCTCCTTACATGCCTGCCAAGAGACTCCATCCATTTAAAGGACTTGCCACAGAAAGCACATATGTAGCGTTTCCCCTCGGTGTGAATGGTCTGGTGTCTGTTCAGGGCGCTTGTGGTGATGAAGGTCTTCCTGCAGATGTCGCACATGTAGGGCCTCTCTCCCGTGTGGGTCCTGATGTGTGCTGCCAGGTGGGAGCAGTTGCTGAAGCGCTTCTCGCACACGGAGCAGATGTAGGGTCTGTCTCTGCTCTCCTCTCCGCTGCTGCTCCCTCCGCCGCCGTTGTTGTTGCTGCTGGCGAACTGCTGCTGGAAATGCAAGGCTTGGTCGTGGATGCTGGTCAGCATGCCGGTGTGGGGGGAGATGAACTCCTGCACATGTGGTTCCGGGTCTTCTTGGTTCTCTGTGGGGTCGTGGACCATCCAGAAGTGCCTCTTCGTTGCCTCTTCTTGCTCGTCTTTGACCTGCGAGGTCTCCGGTTGCTCCTGGTCGGCGCAGTCAAGCTCATCCTCCTCCTCCTCCTCCTCCTCCCCCTGCGGGTGCTCCTCCTCATGCGGAGCAGCCATTGCAGGGGATGACTGATGTGGCTGGACAGAAGGAGACCCAGAAGGAGAAGGGGAAGCAGAGGGAGGGGGAGGAGAATGCAGCTGCTCGGTTTCTAGATATTGTTCCGAATCAGGATCGACTAAAAGAAAACAACATATTTAATTTAGAGTAAATCTGACACCAGGATGCAGGATGCATGGATTCCCTACAAACCTACCCGAGTTTTGGAGCTTCAGCTGCATCTTGAGCTGCTGGATTTCTGAATCTTTGGAGCGTAAAAGCTCCTCCTGGTACACGATTATTGTCTTTTCCACCGCTCCTAATATCTCCTCGGCCACGGCGTTCAGTCTCTCGTTAAGGAAAACTCTCAGGTGCAGCATTTTTTTGGGGGAGAGGGTTAGCCTGAAAAAAAAAACTACACGAGCTTAGCCTCGGTTGAAGACGGATTTGTGCGGGTCCGTGAACGTCACGCTTCGCTTGTAAACACGGATGTGAATGCAAGAGTTACGTCAAAATGTGCAACGTAAAGTTAGAGCTGCCCCCTTGTGGATCGGAGGGCAAAGTATCTTCTTCTTCTTCTTTGTTACGGATTGTAAACAGCTTATAGGTGCATGCCGCCACCTACTGTACATCAGCGTGTAGCTCTATAGTTCCACCTACTATATTCTATTTTTTTTTTATTTTTGTGTCACGTAAAAATAAAAACAATGCTTTATTAATAATCAAATTTTCCTCCCTATCTTTATCTGTCCCTAAAATTCCTTTAATACTCCATTCTCTCCCTTTTTCCATAATTGCTTTCCTCATCCTAACTCTATCAGTTGCATATTTAATTAAATCCATCAAAACATGATTCACATTTTCATTCTTTTTTTTTTACAACCCTCACATATATCATTATTTCTCTTCCCTTATAATAATAGTTTAATAATTTTTAACAGTTACAGATTTTTGAACCCTGTATAATCTTTTCTCATCTTCATCCCATATTTTTAGGGCAAAGGATCATTTTTGGGAGTTAAATTTACACTAAAAGGAACTTCAAAACATTATTTGAAAGGCTTCCAGTGAAGTTCCGTGATTTGATAATAAATGAGCTGGCATTAAATTGATTTGGAATACATATCAATTCATATTACTTCAAATAAGCCATGTAGGAGGTTCTATTGTCTGTATTATTTCATTTGAGGAAACTGCTAGTGCATGGAGGACAGCTCAGACATAATGAAAAATAAATACAGAAAAATAAATGCACAGTAAATACACTGGCATACAATCAAATGAAAAAAATACCTAAAATCCTCCATATATTTGTGCTCGCATCTCATTCCATTAAAATTCTGCATGAGAGAAGTAGCTGAAGATCTCTTTTGTTATTCTTTCTCCCTTATTTTCTGGTAAAGCTGATAAAAAAATATGATCAACATATATTTGTTTTATTGTAAAAACATTAGCAAGCCCTAAAAGTTTTTGAAAACGTTGAAAATATTTAATAGCTTTATGAGTAATTTGACAGCATGTATGTGTGTGCTGTGTACCCGATAATGGCCTAAAAACATGTTTACTGTCAGTTTTGTGTGAAGAATATATTTATAATGCAGATATTTATCCATCTCTTCTTATCTTAATTGGGTTTTGTTTCTGTGCAGTTTAGACATAAGCCTATTTAATTGTTTTATTAATTATTTGACAGCATTTTTGTTACCAATTGTGCAACTCTAAATGTCCTTTAAAATAATGACAGGTTAGAAAACTGCCTGCAATCATTTACGTATGTAGAAACAAGAGGAAAAGCAAATATTTAGAAGTTTAACATTATTTTTCTTTATGAATTAGCTTTTCCCTTCTATGTAAAATGTATGTTTCAGTGTCGATTCCTTTAAAGAAAGATGAGAGAAAACCAACTGAAGATCACTTTGATTTCTTTTTTAATGGTATAACCGCTTCATGAATAAACTATCATACTAGCATTTATTCTTGTGTACCTTGCAAAAAGAAGGAAGCCAGTTATTTTAATTTGATATAAAGCTTGATCAGCATTTTGACAAAACTTGTTAAAAGCTTTACACAATTAACCGCACTCCAAAAATAAAAATATTCAAGATACATTTTTTCAAGGGTCGAACATACTAATTTGTGTCACAGTCTGTGATGATGTTGATTTATAGATGATTGATATTTATAGAATCTTAATATTTTTGTCTCTGTGCGAGTTAAATCAATTTTTCTTAATCTGTTTTGAAATAAGTATTCTTGATAAATAAATCAGGAAGCATCCACAGTTCTAAAATTATGACATTTTTAATAATTGTTGGTGGATGCATTTTAACAACCTAACAACTTTTTGCACTGAAATTTTCTTGCACCTTCAAAAACAGGACATGATCTCCAATTCTGAAATCTAGTGACAATGAACAAGAAAGCAGACCAAAAAACTATTCTACCAGGAGTGTCTAAGATAATGGATGAACCAGTGGCAGAGCAGCTGATATGTTTCTTGAAAAAATTTGCTTCATGATTCAGTGCAGTTTGGGTTTGACTAGGGATATTCGAAACAATTGACTTCCACCTTCCTTCCAGAGACATTAACAGCTTCTTAGATGGTGGTACGGTGGTTTGGGCGGTCATGCTAGGTTTGAAAACACTTTTAAAATAGTAAACTATATTATACTCCAATATAAACTTAGCAAACTCTGTGTGTCTCTGATGAGTTGTTTTGTTCATATCTAAAGAAAAAAAAAGAGTGAATTAAAGTAAAAGGAATGAAATAATGCTCCTAAAGCTGGATAATGGGATGTTCACAAGGTTAAACTTTAGGACCATTGCTTTTCTGTCTTTACATCGGTCATTTCAGACGATACCATCATATCCATATGTGCAAAGTCTCAAAGAGAGGCAGCAGAGATCCCGAGCAGAGAGACGATGTCTCAGCAGTTAAAGAATTGTGTTGGATTCTGAATTTGAAGGAAATATATTCTCAGTCTTTTTAGCAAACCTGTGAAGTCTGCTGTAACTTCTCCATTATGACTGATCAGAGAGAAATCCAAAAGAAGTTGAGTTTAAATATCTGACTATGGCTTTAGATTCTCCAAACTTGAAAAGTCTCTAGAGCTAATAACATTACTACCCGCTTTCCTCTCATGAGGGCATGTTTATCTGTAAATGTTGTCCAGTTGGATCTTCATGCCATGATTCTGTCCTCTCTCTCATGTGTCACTGTTTGTAGCCAAACAACTAAATCTGCTTTAAAACCTATAATTGTAGCAAGTTTCAGACCAGAAAACGAAGAGATGGCACCACTGTAACATACAGAGAGAACTCACTCTATTAAGTTTAATTTCTTAAATTTCTCCTTTTTAATATTAACTTTTTAAAGCATCATTGACTTTGTCCAAGAGCCAGTGAACAGGGTGATTTTAAAAGCCAGCAGCTCAGGAGTTGCAACTAGAGGAGCAGCTAATAAGGTCTGCAAACTTAATAACTTGGACAGCCTCATCTCATTCTGGCTCCTCAGACTCAGGGACTACCGATGAAAATTAGCACTCCTTAGCTAACTCGGGTATATTTACATTGTTTTAATGTTTATTAATGTACACTGTCCCCTTTCAAATAAACAATAAATGAAATGAAAAAATGAAAGAACAGTTTACCTACAGCAATAGATAACACATTCAGCTCTATGGTTAAAAAATGGTTAATACAGAAATGAATGAATGCTGATTTAAATCTACTTACTTAGCTGCAGTTTGGACCGTTTTTCTAGATGTTTCCCATCCTCTGTCAGTGGTTTTAGTTATTTTGCCCATGGATTTGTTAACTTGTCGTAAAAGTGTAATATCCCACTTTAGGGGGCATAAATGTACTTGTAGGGACCAGTTAAATGGTATCTAAGAGGGAAAACTAGCTTAGAGTGAGGGTCTGGGTAGAAATGAACGGAAGGCAATGGAAAGTCACCATAAGAATAACTGAACATAACTTGTAGCCTATGCAAAATAATTAGTTTCATCTTGATGGATCTTCAAGTAAAGTCCAACCAAGGACTGGGTTTGCAAATTAGCCAGGGTGACCAAACGTCCTCTTTTGCCCGGACATGTCCAATTTTTACATCATATCTGGGGTGTCTGGAGGGGGCTTATAAATTCATGAAAATGTCCTGTTTTCACGGTTTTTCATCGGACCATAATCATATGCTTAAATGGGCTGGCGCTTTGCAGAGAATACTGCCACACTTTTTTGACCTATGTAATTTAGGTGATATTTAGAACATTATTTGATTTTATTTATGTATTTTAAAAGAGAGCTATGATTTTGTTTCTGGTTGTTACAGATTTGGTTTTACTACAAAGGTTATTTTTGTACCATTTAGGTATAATAAAGCATGGTCATTAACCTTTGAGAAGCCTGTCTGAATCTGTCTTGAGGTAAAGTGGGCAAAGTGTCCTCTTTTTTGGAAATCAAAATATGGTTACCCTAAAATTAGTCATCGGCTAGATAATCTTTATGCAAAACAATGGCTGCACCATTTTAATATGTAACTGTGTCCTATGTACTGTTCTTGACCAAATAAACGTAACGTGCCGTACCCAAGTCGACCTCACAAACACTTTGCTTTCTAGTATGAAAAAATGTAAGGGTCCAAAAGTCTCATTCAGTTTAGCTCTGGGTCTTTCTACCTGAAGTTGAAATTATTTAATCTAAAACATAACATTCTAGCTCTGCTAGTTCTTTGGAAAACATCCTTGGGCTTGAAACATACCATAGGGTTTTATTATTCTACAACAAATCAAGGCTTCTAGTTTTCAACCAGCATTGTCCTTTAACCTTTCTTGTCCAAGCAGAAGAAAAATGATGCAGCCTCCACCAGAATTCACCATCAGAAAGCAGCTAGCTTTTATTTCCAGCTCCTCATTCAGCCAAAGGGCTTTCTTGTTCTTTTCATGTCTTGGTAAATTTCTAGTCATTTCATTTTCTTCGTTTTCAGACAAGTAAAGAGTGCTACTTTAGATTTTTTTGTTTAGAGTGCGTTTAGTCCAACTCTGCTTTAAAACCCTCCCCAGCTTTACCTTTGACTCATCCGCTATGTTTCTTCGTCCTCATTTATTCCCTAATGATCTCCAACAAATCTAGAGCACCTTCAAAGAAGAACTGAAACTGAATTACACACAGTTGGACTATTAACTGGTAGACTTGTGAGGGCAATTTGTTATTCTAGACGTTTAGGGGTTTTTAAGTGAAGGTGGATAAATATAAATTCAAATTTTTATGTCATTTTTACACAGTTTAACCTCCAGTATAAGGGGCCTCATTTTGCTCAATCAATATCTTAGGCGGTTTTAATCTATTCCATTAAATTCCCTTTTTACAGTAGCATTATGAATATTCTAAGGAGTTTCTTAAAATGAATCCAAATGACAATGCCAGATAGTCTCTCTGTTGCATCTTATTTCAGCCTTAGGATACAAATAGCAGTGTGTTCCATCAGGTTATTGAGTCTGTAATAAGACACCCTCTTCTCAACATGTCAGGAGTAACAACCGGCTGCCATTATCAGAACACTGTAGCTTCATAAAAATCTCTCAGCATATGAACAGCAGGGCGGCTTCTTTTCCACCCAAATAAACTAACAATCTCCCAAGATTTTATTGGAAAGTTATAATAGAAATCAGAGTCAATAAAGACATGACATATTTCTTCTAAACCATTTATTAGAATATTTCTTTATTATTTTCCCTTCTACCCGCAAGTCATGACAACACAACAAACGCATAATAGACACTTTCCTCTCTGCGAAAGTAGTGAAAAAAAAAAAAAATTGGATTGAGCACGTCTACAGCGAGGGAAAAAAGACACAGATCTTCACATTCACACAGAGACAGCATAATAAAGAAAGAAATGTGACCGACAAGCTGTGACAGTTTATCCTCAAAACAAAAAGTTAAGCAGTACGTAAACCTTTCAAGTAAAGGCAGAGGACTGAATGTCCACGTCTGGTTGTCAGCCTTTACAGCTAGAGCACTTTGTGCGGAAGTTAACTTTGCACACGGACCGTTCTCAGTAGACTCATCAGTGCAGCACCAGTGCATGCGTCAGCTTGTCCCTTTTTTTCTTTATGGGGGAATTATACCAAAAGATAAAAAGGAAAAAACCAAGGGAATGACAGCATTACACAAATGGTTCAAACAGAGAGGAGGGAGGGAGAGTAGTACTGCGAGTTGAGGGACCTCGTCTGGGTGTTTATGCCTTGGCATTGATGATGTCGATGAATTCTGGCTTTAGGGAGGCCCCGCCCACGAGGAAACCGTCCACGTCCTTCTGGGAGGCAAGTTCTTTACAGGTACCACCGGTTACTGAACCTATGAAGCAACATTAAAGTATGAATAAAGAATAATGTGCAGAAATTATCCAGTCATTTACCCTTTTAATACAAGAAGCTCACCTCCATAAATGATCCTCACAGAGTTGGCTACGGCCTCAGACACATTGGTCTTCAGCCATTCCCTCAGTTTCTCATGAACTTCCTGAGCCTGAGATATCACACAATAAAAAAAAAATGCATGAAACCGCACAGCATGGCCTTTTGTGGCGAAACATTTAGTTATTTCTAATATTTACCTGCTGTGGAGAGGCAGTCTTGCCGGTGCCGATAGCCCAAACAGGCTCATAAGCGAGCACGACCTTGCTCCAGTCCTTTACATTGTCTATCAATGAGATAAGACTTTGTATTGTACAAGCAGATGTATTTTCACCCCCAAAGCCGAAATGGAGTTGCATCACTCAGCTTCCCTGCTGAAAGCTACATACCTGCGATGACTTTGGTCTGAGCAAACACCACCTTCTCCGTGATGCCTCCCTCCCTCTCGTCCAGTTTCTCACCGATGCAAGCGATCACGCCAAGACCGTTCTCTAGAGCATGAGCAGTCTTCTGCCCAATCAGCTACAAAAAAAAAAAAAAAAAAGTAGAATTTGTTTAACATTGAACTCCAACCGGTCTAAAGCAGATAGTGGTGGGTAATACCATGATCCTGTTTTACCTCGTCGCTCTCTCCGAAGACGTGGCGCCTCTCGGAGTGTCCCAGGATTACCCAGTTCACACCACAGTCCTTGATCATCGCAGGGCTGAGAAAGAAAAATGGTGAGGATGGTACCAAAACTGCTCTGAAGTTAAAGATTATAAACTGGACTGGTTTTCTTCTCAGTACCTGATCTCCCCAGTGAAGGCACCCTTGGGAACTTTGTAGCAGTTCTGAGCTGCAACACCGAACTTGGCATCCAGTTTGGATCTGGCAAAGTCCAGGTAGATGGATGGAGCACCACACACCACCTCTGTTAACAAAACAGAAAAAAACTGTAAGTTTTTACTGTAACTGTAAGGTTTTCAGCAGTATGGCACCATTGCCCCTTAATAGCGCTGCACGCCGTTAATCACCTGGAAAAAAAGGCTCTTACAAATGTATATTCCCTACATACAGCCATTTCTATACATTCCCAGCATTATACAAATGGCCCATTTGGTAGGCTGGCAGCTGCACGTTTATTGTGATGACTACTGCAGGCTGGTAACCAGAGCAGACAGTATAAATACTGTAATTAACCAGCCACACCAACTTATATCCTTCACCTTTACCCTTTAAAAGGGCAGAATGTTAATAAAAAAAAATTCAGGTTAGGGTACAATTTAATTGAATGCATCAAAAATAGATAATTCCACCAAATACATAAAAAAAAAATAATAATAATTACACTGCTTGATGCAATTTTGTTTGTAGTAAGAAAAAAATGATGGGTGGTTTGTTCTACTGCAAAACTGGATAATATTATATTTTCTCTACTTCTCGGTGTTGAATGCCACCTGCTGATAATTTTAACCAGTTTCATCTTGTTTAAATCACTATACTATCAAAGCGGGAGAAATTTAGCAGGTTCGTTGATGAAAATATTTGCTTTTAACAGAAACAGTCATAGCCCCCATTTAGGAGTCAAAGTTTGTTCCCGAATTTCATCATTTCCCCCTCAAATTAACTTAGAAAGTACAATAATGGATAAAGCCGATGCATTTATTTCCTAAAACATGCTGAAGTGTTAAATATTCAATGCTGAATCTGGAGACTGTTTAAAAGCCATATTTCATCCATGCATGCAACTTAAGCTAAATACCTGACCAATCATTTTGTAATATTTAAAAACAAAGAAAATCTGTTATAGTCTGTAACATTTCACTTACTGCAGACTGCAGCAGACTACATGAATACAGTGAGGTCAAGATACTGACATTCACAGTGTAACTGTATCTTTGGAGTTCCTAGGACCTATATTAGACACTGCATGGTATTACTGGTTTGGTAAAAGGTCATTTGTCCTGGCTTGGAGTCATGCAAATTAAAGGTCTGAGTTCAACCTTTAAAAGGTCACTGAGGAGGGGTACATTCTGCAGAGGTCGAGGCCCAGTCATGAGCCCCTGCGTTCAAAAGTCAAACGAGTAAAAATAACCATAGAGAAGAGAGAAATTTGGGAGGAAATGGAAGAAATTTGAGAGGTAATGAGAGCATATCAAGTTTACTAGAGTAAAGGGGTGGATTCATCTGGAGAGCAAGGTCCAGGGATAGTTGCTCCTGAATGGGTCAGGCTTGTTAAACTCAATAATGCAGTTGCATAACCTGGAGTTGCAGAAGGGATTGACACAATCAATTTCTGCCAGTAGCTTCTTCCTCTGTCTGGTTTGTCTCTAGTCTGCAGAGGCAGGCAGCAACAGCGCATGCGTTGCATTCAATTCACGTCGGAAAGAGTAAATCTCCGACTAGTCCCTATAAGTGCATAATGCGAACGCTTGTGCAGCTCAAAATCACTAGGATTGTGTTTTTGTTGTACGGTCTCGGCCAAAACGCCCAGTCAGGCGCAACAACGCCTCAACCACCGCTGGACCCCGATGTAAAATTGACCGTAACCACCGTTTGAACTTGAACGCACCCCGCGAGTCAGCGGGACTACGTGCTGCTGTGAGCGCACACCCACCACCGACATGACGGAGGGAGCCCTCCGTGTCCTTCATTCGTGTCCCCCAGCAACTTGCAGCCACTGGCCTAAAGTTAACAAATCTACAGCTTTAAATTCGGATTTTTCTTTTTCTTTTCTCCATTAATCTTTTAAAGACCAATGAGGAGGAGGAGATTGGTGATGCTAAAAGTCTGATTCAATGAATTACCGAGCCGTTTCCAAATAAAAAACTGCCAACTACACGAATTTAAACGTCTCGGCTTTGTGCATTTTTCAAGATGTCCCTTTTCGTATTGAAATGGTTTGACTTCTGTCAACAATCACGACTTACCGACATTAGGATCCACCTTGCCTGCGTTCAGGGTCTGGATGAGCTCCCCAAGGCTTTTTTTGTCGCCGTTCATTTTCCAGTTTCCACCGACGAAGAATTTCCTGGTCATGTTTGCGATTTTCTTGGAGAGAAAATGTACTAAATATTAAAACAGAACACAAGAGTCCTTCAAAGCTGGGGCGAAAAAGCGAACGGTAGGGGGCAGTTAGTGGATTTTATAACGACGGAAGTCATGACTCCTCCTCTCCTTTACGGGGATTGGTCCGTGTGTGGCAGGACGTCCGTGAACGCATCTCCATAGACTAGTCACTAGGAAAGGGAAAAGGGAAATGTCACGGTGCGTTCAAGTACTGTGTGAAATCATCCTGTCACAATCCTACAGCTCACACAAGAGGCCTATTTTTTTTTTACGTCAAAATTATATATATAAAAAAATGTTTTCTCGATAAAAATAAATACGACGTAACTTTGACTGATGAAGTTTTTAAGACGCGACAGTGGCAATGATATTCAAAATACACTGTGGGCTGTAGAAAAGTTATTTAGATTTTCGCCAGATATCATACAAATAATAATAATAAAAAAAAGCGTTTATTGTGGTCAGAAGATATGTAAATTTTATATTTATTCACAACAAAACAGGAGAAGAAAAGTGTCGTAAAGCTTTCAGGTTTGTCAGAGGAGACGACATAAGCTCAACAGTCATTCACACTGCTCTATAGTTCTGTGAACGACAAAAAAGACAACAATTTACTCTCTGTATGTTTTTATCGTGCCAAATAAATGATCTAATGTCTCAAATGCTTTTATTCTATTGTATTTTCAATAAACAAGCAATCAAAAAATAAAAAATCATAAGTTGGACTCCAATGTCTCACACTGCCACCTTATGGCCATCAAATATAATTTCCCAAATGTCATTAACCGACACCGAATATTTTAACACTAGAGGGCGCTGTTCTTCTTTACACCAGTATTATTCATTCATAATACCCAGAATGCATTGAGACAAAAAAATCCGTTTATGAGGCATCTAAATTGTGTGTATTAATGCTTTGTTATTGACGTTCATCGTATTCATTGTCATGTCCCCTTCTTTTATTAACAATATATCTTAGAAAACTTGGCATTTCTATATTTACAAATTCGATAAACTGCACCATAATGCAGCTTGCGTGTCTGATGTTGAAGTAGTCCAGCGTACCTAATAAAAACCAGGAATCTTTGCTCTTAAGATATTTGTCTAGCAGGTTTCTCATAATGAGAAGCCCCCCTAATTTGTTTAACGTCAACAAAATATAATAGTTCTCTAAGGACATGAATGACTTGGGATCGATATAGTATTGTCAATGAGTTAACTCAAATATGCAGTGAGCAGGTCTGTTATAATTGTTACTCACTACTCTATACAGTAATTAATGTTCAATAAAAGCTGCCATTGCTGTTGTTCCAAAGATTCACCAAAGACTTCATGGTTTTTACGTTTTTTTTTAGAAAGAGAAACCCATCTGAG